>NW_020955329.1:270673-272442 GCF_003031625.1 Empidonax traillii
CCTTTTTGGGGTAAGCTTGCATTTCAAAGGCTTCTCTGGTCCTGCTATTAATTGCTGTAGTGTTTTTGAACATACAGTATGCTGACTTATACCAGCTGAGAATATAGACCTGACTGTTTTAATTCTTACTAATTGTGATAGTTCCTCTCATGGTTTAGTGAATAAATTAAAATAACAGTGTATAAGAATCAGAAAACTACAGTTAGAGGAGAAATATTGTGATCCTCCAAAAAGCTATTGTGAACTGGGAGTGGTTATTCTCTTGTTATTTAGGTATAACTAGCTAGGTATGGGTTTGGTCAGTGCTTTAGCTGATTGAGCAACCTGCAGTTGAAAAACTGTTCAATGTATTCAACTAATGTGCACTCAATTCCTTAGGGACCTTCCATAAATTATTCTTTAACAGAAAAATACTTTTTGCTTCCCTAGTCCAACTGATTTGAATGTATTTTCTCAGTTTAATACTTTCTTACTTTGTCCTCAAAATTAAGCGTATTTTTTTTTTTTTAGCATGTACTTGAATGGGTTTTTGTACCCTACGTTATCTGTATCAACATTGCAATTACTTAATCTTGTCAGGAAGTACTTACAGTTGTGGTCATGGCCTCATTCAATGAGTAACTGAACAAAAAACTGAATACTTGGATCTGCAGCAAATTGATGTTTAAATCATAGTGTAAAGCACATAGATAAACATTTAGTATTTAATCATCTGTTAAAATGAAATGCATTTTCAATTCTCAGTTGCTTCATGTCAAAATGAAAAGGTAATAAATGTCAAGATTTGATTTCCCACCCCGATCCCTCTTATAAACCATGTTGGTAGCATCAGTTTTCTGGTGGTGACATCTCTTTGGGAACAGTATGGTCACACTGGGCAGTTGAGCCAAAGCTGGATTTGGACAGTTGAAGTTTGTGCTGGGTTTCAAAGGTGCTGCCCTTTTCTGCACTGCTATTTCATGACTTTTTTTTCTCCTCCTTCCTCCACAGTTGGGAAATGACATTTTAGAGGATATTTTAGGAATGATGGGATGATACTTGGGGCATAATCTTTTAGAACGTGGCTCTATTTGTGTTTTCCCTCTTCAGCAGGTAATCTAAGCTGAGGAAGAAAAGCAAACTGTGTACTTACAGTGTTTATTTATGTTGACCTTGTTTTGGTTGGTGTTGCAGTCATGGTTATTTCCTCCTTGGGGCTTTTAAATTTAGGAACCTGCGTTTCTAGTTCAGGAACACTTAAACATTCCATGACCAGTTCCCTGAAAGCTATTAGTATTTTGTGTCCTAAATATGCTTCCAGAAACAAGGTCAGGCTTGTCTGCCCAAGTTTAAGCACGTAGTAGATTCCTTGATTACACGAAAAACTACTGAATCTAGTGCTTGCTCACATGGTGCTCATCACAGTGAGAGCCCTGTAACCAAGTGCCTAGAAGGTAGTTTAGGTACCATGCTGAAAATGTAGCCTCATATGTCTCATTGTATCTGTCTTTCTGCCATGGTTTTAATTTTCTATATTGCAGGACTTTTTTTAACTTTTGGTTGTGAATAAAAGACTAATAATAACTCTTTTGTTTTGTAGATAAAAAGCCAAATGATCTACAATTGATAATATCAATGTTAAGGATGGATGGGGAGGAAAATAAGAAGAGAGATGATGCTGATGAGAATTTACAAGTTGAGTTGACAGAAGAATCCTCAAGAAATACATCAGGACAAAATGGTGGATGTGACTCCTCATCTCAGCAGAAAACAAGGCTTCTATCAGATGA
>NW_020955329.1:272741-290241 GCF_003031625.1 Empidonax traillii
AATGATCTACAATTGATAATATCAATGTTAAGGATGGATGGGGAGGAAAATAAGAAGAGAGATGATGCTGATGAGAATTTACAAGTTGAGTTGACAGAAGAATCCTCAAGAAATACATCAGGACAAAATGGTGGATGTGACTCCTCATCTCAGCAGAAAACAAGGCTTCTATCAGATGAAGTGTTCAGGGACCTTGAAAAGAAAGGAAAAGAGAATGGCACAAACAAAAGAGCACTGCCAGGGTCACCAAACCTGGATGTTGTTGAAGCAGACAAACCTGAAAATGTCTCCAGAAAAAGAAAGCAGAGTTCTTCAGAAGACACGAAAGATAGTGGAAGGAAATTACAAAAAGTTTTAGCTGGAGAAGGAGATAGTATGATAGCTGGAGTTTTAAAGAAGGAAGGAGTCACCAGTTGTCCTGGTAGTGACATATTTAATTCAGATATCCTGTGCCTACATTACGATCTCAGATGTGCTGATGATGATTCCATTCACAAGGAAAATAAAGAGGTATCAGCTACTGTTCCTGATAAGTTATCTTCCTCAGAAGAAATCAGTGGTGTCTGTACAGTTGGAAACGTAGACAAATATCTTAAAGGCAAAATAAGTGATCAGAGTTTGGCTTCCTGCTCTGATATGGAAGAACAGAAACGTTTAGAAAGCCTCTGTAAACCATCCAAAGAGCAAACAAGCCCTCATGGCAGTTGCATAGATGAATGCGGTTCACTGCATATGCATGTCAAGCTAGATCCTGAGAAATCCAAGATCTTTTGTTGTGAACTTTGTGGTTTTCAGAGTGCTGAAGAAAGTCTCCTGAATTCTCATTTCCTTGGCAAGACTCATCTTCGACGCCAAAATCTTGCTGCACGGGGAGGTTTTGTACAGATATTGACGAAAAAATCCTTTAAAAACCAACAGTCTACTGCAACCAAAGACAGGAAAGTCAAAGCAAAGCCTGGGACCAATAAATTAAGAACTGCTGATGCAAAAGAATTAAGTGTTTGCGCTACACTGAAAGACTCAAAAGTAAGCTTGCCTAAACAAAATGATGGCAGTGAACTTGTTGAAATGATACCATCTTCAAATACTGCCACTGAAAAAAAAGATGCTATGACAGAAGAAACATTGCTTTCTTCTGGTATACAAGGAAATGATGAAGTCCATACTGAAAAACTAGAAATACCGGGACCATCAGAAAATATCTTGCAGAAAACAGAATTCCCTCTAACTACCAAAAAACTACTTAACAGTTTACACAAGACAAGGAGATTTAATAGACTGAAGCATAAAAGAAACATTTTCCTATTAAGGTCTTCATTTGGACAGAGTAGGTCTTTTAGACTAAAAAGGCAGGTTAAAAGAAGGTACAACTTGTTGGGTAATAGTAAGAGAGACAAGTCTGAAACTCGGAGAGTACAAATACATCATATTTCCAGCACACATCTTAAACCTGGTGATTCAAGCCCTATGTCACATACAGAATTAGAAACAGATGCTAAAAGTAATTGCAATGCTACTGCAGAAATTCAAGATCTTACTGAAGATAAGCCAAATACCCTTTCTTCTAGCGCTGCAGATGCTAAGGATTCTGATGTTAAACTTACTGCTGATCATGGTACTCTTCATACTTGCATGGATTGTGGTCATGTTTTTCAGAACCGAGGAAGTTTGGAAACTCATGTTGCGAAGCTTCATACAAAAAGGATCCAGTTTCATTGTCAGATGTGTAGCTATTCCTCTGAAGTCAGGGAAGACATGAAGCAACACTGTCAGGATAGTAAACACCAGATGGGTGATTGTAGCTTTAATTGTCAACTCTGTTCATTTACAACCTTGAATGTGATCAACCTTCAAAGCCATATGAGTGAAGTGCATAATATGTCCCATAGTTGTCCAACTTGCATTCTTTTTTTTCACTTGGAAGAAGAGCTGATAAGTCATCAAAAAAATGAGAAACACAATGGTACATTATTTCAGCAAGCTACTCCATTGAGTAACACTGATCAGACCTTGCAAGTGGTAACTGACGCTGACTCAGTATCAAACAATAGCCAAAGACTTGGAAGTGAAATGGAAGTATCAATGCAAGCAAAAACTCCAGATAGTTCCTTCATAAGTCACAGAAATGAACTTAAGCATTCTGTTCTGAATAAAACCCAATTTCAATGTAAAAAGTGTTTTTATAAGACAAGATCTTCCACAGTTCTTACAAGGCACATAAAACTCCGACATGCACAAGAGTATCACTTCCTTTGCAAAGCATGTAATCTCTACTCACTGAGTAAGGAAGGAATGGAGAAGCATATCAAAAGAAGCAAGCATCTTGAAAATGCCAGGAAAAACAACATTGGACTGCGTTTTGAAGAATGTATTGTAAAGGTTTGTGTCGGTGTTGGTGGTATTAAACCAGTGGTGGATACTTCCGCTTCTGGGAGCGGAAATGCTCAGTTAGATAAAGAAATTATACATGTTTCATCCTCTTCTGCAGAAAACGTATCAAGAAATAAGGAAGTTGTTCCACTTGATCAAAGGATTAGTGAAAATGAATTGGTTTTAGCTAATGCATCCAAAAGAGGAAAACCCAAAGGCACTATTTCTAGGACCTGTACCCATTGTGGTCTCTTGGCCTCCAGTGTTACAAATTTGACTGTTCACATCAGACGAAAGCACAGTCATCAGTACAGCTATTTGTGTAAGGTTTGCAATTATTACACTGTAACCAAAGGAGATATGGAACGGCACTGTGCAACTAAAAAACACAAAAGTCGTGTTGAAATAGAAGGATGTGGAAAACAGAACTCGGAGATCATCGTTAGCCCTGAAGGAGGTAATTTTGAATCCATGATCAAGAAGGTTAACAGCCCCATGACTGCCTTGTATGACCATGCTGAGGATGGTGGCCAGTCGCCAGATTTGGAAAGTTCTGTCTTAGAAAATCAGGAAGCTGAGCAAGGAGATACTGAGCTAAAAGTTATAAATGCCAGTAGGCTGCCAGATTTGCAGCCTGCTACCGATCCACTAAATATAAACCAATGTGTACCTCTGGAACCAGCGAGGGTTGCTCAAGACGGTGACCCAGGGTTCCAGCGAAGAGCAGTGGGTGCAAATGACAACAAGTGTGTACACTGCAGCTTCATTGCTCATTCTGCTGCTTCTTTAGAGCTGCATGTGAAGCGAAAACATACAAAACAATTTGAATACTACTGCATGGCCTGTGACTACTATGCTGTTACTCGCAGAGAGATGATTAGGCATGCAGCAACAGAAAAACATAAAATTAGAAGGGAATCATATATTTATTCTTCTTCTGGGGAGGAAGCAAATACAACAAATATTGCTAAAGAAGACACTGCTTTGCCTCAAGAGGAACACCATCACAATGCAGGAGAATCGAAAACTGTTTCAGGTGAAAGAGAACGTGCCAATGATGCAGCACAAGGTGATCCTATGAGTAAAGCCTTAACTGGGAGTACTGTCTTAGATGAAAATACATCTCCAGGAACTCCTAAAGATGTCAGTTCCCAAAATGCAGTAGGAGATGAACTTGAAGAGGAGTCAAAAAATGGAGGAGAAAACCTTTTTGGTGAAGGATTCCAGCAAATTCCTCAGAAAGATAAAGTTGCTGCACTTGCCAGTGAAGTATCAGTTCAAGAAACAGGTTCTTGTGAGGTGCAGAAAAGGAAGCGTGGCCAGGAACTGCTTAACTCAGATGATGATTGCACTGCAGAAAATCAAAATATATCAAGCAACACAAACTTGAATCCAGGAAAAGACGAGGAAAGCTTGGAAGAAAATAGCGAAAACCCTGAAGTAGAGTGTAGAAACAAAGACAATCTCAAAATAAAATCACTGAAGAAAAATAACCCACTTACGCTAAGTCTTCCAGAAACAAGTAGTGCAGTAGAGCAATCAAATTTTGCTGGAAACATTGGAGAAACGGTACAAAATATACATAGTTTAGATGGTGACAGAAGTTTCAGAGAGGATCCTACTGGGGAGGAGGAAGAAGCCCTTATGGAAGCACAACATGAAGCTGAAGTAACTATAAATAACAATGTTTGGGAGGCAGATGGCTCAACAGCTGAGGGCATGCAAGAAAGTAGTAATGAGGCTTTAGGAACAATTATCAGCAGTGATGATAAAGGAAAGGCAACACAAAATTTTGGCAAGTTTGATTCTTCTATAGTGAGGTTAAAAAACCATCAGGATGGGGAGGCCACTGACCAGTCTGCAGAAGGACAGATGTCGGCTGCAGTGAAAGCTAATGAGCTCACCGTGAAAGCAGACACTTCACCAAGTGGTGGGAAAAAGAAGAAGTCAGAAGGAATTTCCCTTGGGGAATCGACACGTATTCGCTGCGATGACTGTGGTTTTCTAGCAGATGGTTTGAGCGGACTAAATGTTCACATAGCCATGAAACATCCTTCAAAAGAAAAACATTTTCATTGCTTACTCTGTGGAAAATCATTTTACACAGAGAGCAACCTTCACCAACACTTGGCCAGTGCTGGGCACATGCGAAACGAGCAGGCGAGCGTGGAGGAGCTGCCTGAAGGAGGCGCAACCTTTAAGTGTCTGAAGTGCACGGAGCCCTTCGATTCGGAGCAGAGCTTGTTTCTCCACATCAAAGAGCAACATGAAGAGCTGCTGCGAGAAGTGAATAAATACATTGTGGAAGACACTGAGCAAATAAACAGGGAGAGGGAAGAGAACCAAGGCAATGTCTGCAAGTATTGTGGGAAGATGTGTAGAAGTAGCAATTCCATGGCCTTCCTAGCTCACATCCGTACCCATACAGGTATGGAATACTCTCTTTGCAAGTGGTCTCTTTCAAAGAGAGTGAATTATACCATTGTTCTTTTTCTGCTTGTTAATCTCTTTAACATTTCTTATGAACTGGCATTCATATTGCCTGATGAGCCCCTGGTGAAATTCAAAATTACCTAAAGGGGTATGAAAATACAGTAATCAGAGGGCAGAAAATGTAAGAACATTTTAAGCACAGCCACCCTTCTGCTTTTTGTTTCATATGGAGAGATTTTCTTCCTTTTTAATCTAAATTGTAACCATTGATTGGTTCTTAAATTTATGTAATGATGCGGTGATGGTTTGAGAGAACAATTAGTTGGTCTTTCTAGTTCTCTCTTCCTTGCACTTTTTTCATATCCAAATTGTTTATTTAATTTCAATTCAGTGAAACTTTCAGCATTACATAATGTTTCAGGATAGACTTTAATATTACATCATTCCTAAATAAATACCAAAAAAAAGCAACAAGAGGTTTTTGTAGAAACGAGTTGTAGGGATTGGAATTGGTCAACCTTTTTGAAAGGTAGTGTGCAGTGCTGATGGGATGTACAGGGATAGAGCATCTGATTTAGTTTCTGTGCTGATCACACTTTCAATTCATTTTTATGTTTAATTTTAAGTGGAAAATTTAAAAACATTTCTGCAGAAAAATGCATAAGCTGCAGTTCTAAATTTATGTAAAAATTCACTGCGATGTTTCTATAAACCTGCCATACATTCTTTATTTTAAATAGACAGCTTTTCTAAATCACTGAGCTCTGCTTAGACAAGTGGTGTCTCCATGGTTGAATTTATGAGTGGATTTGAATAATAAATTCACATTTCAATGAACATATTTTCATTAAAACTGTAAGGTTTATTTTACTGTACTTTTAAATAATGGCTTATTATGGAAGCTATAGTTTAAATTCATGCAGTATTTGAAACTTAGTGCATGGTTACAAGGAAGAGAACAAAAAGGTAAGAGAAAAGAAACATAAAAGAATGGTAATTCCTGGCATAATCCTAAAATAGTTTTGTAAGGTTTTTTTATGAAGAGGCAAAGGCGTGACTGGACAACAAATCCTTAAATTAATCTTGGGGAACATGGACGTTGTATTTCTAACCTTTTAGAATATTTTACTGTAACTGCCGTATTCATGTATACCAATAACTCACATACTTAACACTTTCAGCATTACTTCTGTCCTGTCAATAACGTAGTTATCTGTATTGCTTCAGCTAATATCCAACTTTGAATGCAGTGTTAAGTCTTTAGGAGGATGCTCATGTTCACATGGTCAGAACAGCTGTATAAGCCCTTAATATGCCCTCTTACGGCAGATAAAACTGAATAAAACTAAGGGGGAGGATGCTAATGGAGCTCTCTTTAGAATTCTTTATGCAACTGTCTGGTCAAGACATGTTGCTTATAATTGATGTGTCCATTACTTGAATTCTCTTGTAATTATAGTCAATAAGTCTTGTAAATGTGTTAAAGCTCACTAAAAGCATACAAATTCAAGAACAGAGTAAGGCTAATAATTTAAAATAATCAATGTAGGCATTTCAGCACTTAATTTCCCTTGTGTGTTGATAGCTGATCATTCTTAATCCATTAAGATTTATTTAGTCGTTTACAATGCAAAATAGGTTTGCACTGGTCACTTGTGCCATTTGAAAATGTCCACCAGGTTAAGTGCAGAATGTAGTCCATTAGTCTTCCTTGACTGTATGTATTAATTGCATTTAAAATCAAGTTAATGTGGATGTGAAAGTGAGGTAACTATCAATATATGACAAAGCAACCCTACTTACATAAGTTACATCATTGATTGTAACATTAAGTAAAAGTTAGTGTACTTTTTAACATCTTGTGTGTAGGACTTATCACGGAGTATATTTTTATTGTGCTTTCGCATAGTACTAAATATGCAAAGCAGTAAAAGAATACGTTTAATTTTGCAAGTCACTTTTTGGTGGTGCGTGCGGAGGTATAGAAGGGTTACAGAATGGAGTTTTATCTGCCCTGTTTCTCACTGTACCCTTAAATGAAATGCTTTTCTTGTTCTTTGCTTATTCACATAAATAGTAATGTGGAGATTTTTATTAATAGTTAATGGGAAGAAGTCTTTCTCTTCCAATACATATTTTCATATTTGTGGTTTTCTTTGTGTCTTATGGAACCTTTTCTTCCAATCTGTATCACAATGGTTACAGTTTAATAAGAAACAAATATTTTTAGGTTATTGGGAGTGGTGGCGGAGGGAAATTACCTACTCCACCAACTGTATATACACTGGCTTGTAACACTGGTGAGGCAAATTACAGTATTTCCAGGTTCTAATCTGTTCGACAGTAATGACAGGTACATAGTAGGAGCATGGCTGCACATTTTCCCATTTATTTTTCTGACTATGTGCTTTTAAAAAGATCTTTCTTCAGGATCTGGATGTGTATAAGTATGTTTATATGTGTGTTTATGTGTGTGTAGCCATACCCAACTCCTTGCCTTTTTTTTTAATTGAGTAATTAGTGATGGTTTGGGTTGGTGGGGGGAAGGGAACAGAAAGTTTTAGAAAGATACAACTAATGATTTTCATTAATATAAAAATAATGTTTCAAAATACCATTTAATAATGTAGGAGATTTTCACATTGCAAATGAAAGGAAAGCTTTGCTAGAGAGGACATAACAAATAAGTCCATCACATGGTGACAAGTGAAAATGAGGAAGTGTAAAGAAGAGTAAAAGGAGTAGTAGAGGTGGAAGACTTTTTAGTTTGCAATTGATGGAGGTCCCATAAACTTAATTAACAATCAACATCTGAGGAAAAATCACCTGCAACCACATCATCTTTGTTTCTTTCCTTGTCAGATTTCTCTGTTAATGTTAGTTTTGCCCAATGTAAGTGTGGTATTTTACTCCCCATGTCCTAAACATAGGAGGAAATAGTATGGTAATATTTCATGTGGCTCTGCCCACTTTGTATTGGGCCTGAGCTAGGAACACAGCTATGCCTGCAGGTGCAAATATGTTGCCTTTATCTGGCTTAAAGCTGAGGCAGTGAATTCTTTCTTACAGCTTTGGGTCTGTATTGTCCTAATGTAAAGTAAGGACTATGAACTCAAGTCTTTTTATAAAACAGTAGCATGACTTGTGTCTGCCTGACCAGAAATCTTAAATTTAGTTTTCTTTTCAATTTGGTGTAGTGGTGGTGTTTTGGTTTTTTTTTGGGTTTTTTTGGGTTTGGTGGTTTTTGTTTTTGTTTTTTTTTTTGTGGTGTTGTGTTTTTGTTTTGGTTTCTTTGTTGGTGGTTGGTTGGTTGGTTTGGTTTTCTCCCAGTTCTCTTGTTAAGAGCCTTATTGTTTACTGCTCCCGTCAGAAAATGTACACTTGTTATCCATGCCATAACTTGTGGGTAAAAGTAATCCTGGGTTTGTTTGGTTTTGATTTTTTTTTAAGTAATTTGTTTGAAAAGATGCTATATTGAAAGTATTCTCATTTTACTGAGAACTAAAAGCTGTGTGAATCTAATATATCACATTTAACACAGCATAAGTGAACTATTAAAGTTTGTGATAAGTATGGCTAAGAAACGGTTTATTGCTTCAACATTGTTTCAAATAGCTTTATGGGAAATACAGATTTTATTTTTTTACTTTAACTCTTAGTCTACTGTCTTCATTTTTAGTATAAAATTTTGGGTTGCTCCATTCAAGAACTTACTGGAACAAATTTGTCACCAGCAACCTAAAAGGGAGATACACTGCTTTTGTTTTAGGTGATAAGTACTGATGAGCTTGCCTGCACTTGAATTTTCATGGAGTTAAAATGGAGATGTTAACAGATATTCAGCTCTGGATCTGAGGGGAAAAAAAAAATCAAAAAGCTTCAAGGCCTCAGTGGTTTTTGGGTGAGAGCAGTCAACAGAATAATACATTTCTGTATTGTCAGCACACTGTAGCCACAATTGGTCTGAACTCAAGTTCTACACAAAGGAGTCATGTAAATGGAAAACAGCAAAGGTCTTGTATGGAAGCCCTGTGGGACACCTGCAGTAACAGAATGAGGAACAAATTTACAATTTAATCAGCTGGAGAGAAACTAAGGGAACATAGGATTGAATCCACATGGTATTTGAATTCTATCAGAAAAAGAGCAGCATAAACACCAGTAGATTTAAAAAAATCCTCTCCAACTGTGGTCTTGATGTTATTAATTGTGCAATTAAAGATCATAAGTTAAAACGTCAACTTCTAATATTCATTTAATGCAAAGATAGGTTTTCTTTATTTGCATGGATATCTTTGTAGAATGCAGTGTTGATTTGAAATGTCACCAAATTAATGATTAATTTAGTTTTATCAGGATCATTTAAATAAACTGGGTTTTTTCAGAGTGATGGATAGAATGTGATTGCTGTGAGCTGCAGTCTGAACCTGCTTTTGACATTTAAACATATAAAGCTGACTAGATATAACCGTTGAGGTGCTAAATATATTTTACATCTACTTCCAACAGTAGAAATGGAAGTATTAAGAGATCTGGCTTCATTGTCATTGAACTGTGAAATATTCAACCTTGTCTGCCAGTGCTTAGTACTGTTGACTTTTTTATTTCAGTTAGAAGATTAAAATTAAATGCTTCATTTTTCGTTAGCTTTTGGGAATTAAATTGAAATTTAAGACTCTAGAAATTTTAACTAAGATCCTCAGTTTCACCAGTGCATTCTTGGAGGATGTTCTGTTTTCAAGGGCAAAGCAAAAAGGTTCATTGATCAAGTATGATATAGTGCAACATTTTTCTTATCAGAACTCTTTATGTATATTTATTAAAGATCATATATTTCATATTATGCTTAACTTATTGGAAGAAGTACTTCACAAAACATATACTAAACATAATATGAAGTCTCTGTGACCATATTGTACTTACTTTTAACTGCAATTCTATGATTTTGATTTATTGATTTAAGGATTTAGTGGCCAGAAAATTGTAAAGTGCTACTAGAACGGTATTGTTGCATAATAACATGGGGACTGACATGTGCCCAATTTAACTATGTCAGTAAAAAAACAGTTTTTCCATCTTGAGAGAGGATCACTGCTAATTAAGATAGACAAATAACTTGTTTTTTTTTTTTTTTTCTGAACTGTTGTGATACGAGAAATAGTCTGATACTTCTGCCTTGGAGAAATAATTTCAGAGTTCTTTGGTCTGCAGCGGACATTTAATATTAAAGTTTGTTCTTGAAATAAATAATAGCCAAAATGTCAATACTTCTGGTTTGCAGAATAATCATAAATTCTTAACCATAAAACAGTCATAAAGGCATAATATTTTATCCGCTGTATATTCATACATTGCATGCCATTACAATAGCTAGGTGATGAATCATTTTCTGTGTGTGACAGAACAAATCTGAAATACCAATGCTAATGTGATATCTATTCAAAGTCGGAACACTTGTAAAATTACTTTACTTTAAAAATATTTGCTTAAAAAACAAATACATTTTGCAGTTTACACCGATACCAAGCCTCTAAGACCACTACTTGGTCCTCATTTGGAAATGGGGAAAGGGGTAGAACAACTTTTGCCATCTTGTTGAAATGCTATCTGCCTACTATATTGTCCTCATTTAATGCATTTTGTGGGATTTTTAATGATAAGAAAAAGAACAAATTAAAGTTAAGAGAGTATTTTCTGTGTTGTTGAACTTTAGGAAACTTCAGTGAGTAGTTTATAGAATATACTGTCTGTGTCCTGGGAGTTACAAATTTATATACAAGATACTTTTTTTATTAGGCAAAAATCTCAAACAGGTTAAATGTGGGATAGGCTTTTTAAAAGGTTATTTTTTCCCAGGATTTTTTATTTCTTTAACCGTGGGTGATATTTTATTCTAATTCAACTCATATCTTATGCTAAATTTTACTTAGGATCAAAGCCATTCAAGTGCAAGATATGCCACTTTGCAACAGCTCAGCTCGGAGATGCCAGAAACCATGTCAAGAGGCACCTTGGGATGAGGGAATACAAGTGTCATGTCTGTGGGTGAGTAAATTGAAACAGTCTCCACCATGGTTAACCAGGAGAAGAGCGCAGGATATGCATTGTTTCAGAATTGAAAACTGTGATGTGAGCAAGAGTGGCTAAAATTATGCATGCATATCCTCCTTTCCATTGTTATGGTAAATTCCTTAAATACAGTTATGACATTCTTTTCCCACTTCTAATCCTGCACTGAAGATGAGCAATTTTATGGGCTACAAGGTCAATTTGAACCTGTAATCTGTAAATTGACTAAATTATAGGATGTTCATTCACATTGCCAGGGAGAACTGTAAATTCCATTTAAAGACATAAAAAATATATAATATAGACTTTACTGTGTGGGGTTTTTTCTTTTGCTATACTGTTATAATTTTAGTACCATTAACAGATTTCTGGACTCCATTAGGGTTTTCATTCTTTACGAAAACAAAACAGAAGACAGGTTTTTCAAACAAACGGATCTAAAATATTGCAGGCATAAGACTTTTAAAATAAATTGAAGTCTTTTTTGTATGCTTGTGTTCCTGTTTGTTACCCAAAAAATCTTGTTTTTCTTTTTACAATCGTTATTTCCTCAGAAGGATCGTTCATAATGTTTAATTGTCCTTCAAATGTGTTGCATTTAATAGGAGGCATTGAGACTCCTTAATGCAAAACTAATTAATTTAGCAGAAATGTTTAAAAGGTTTTAAAATGCCATGGCATATATGGTACATCATAGGACATTCAAAGTTGGATTTTAATACCCTAGTTCTGATTAAAAATATATTTTAATGTTATTATGCTGAAGAAATTAACTAATATATGCATCAAATAAAATATTTTACTCAAACCTATGTAATCTGCTATAGCAGTCTTATGGCTAATGTGTAGAGGAGCACAGGTTCAATTAGATGATGCAGTGCACACATGAATGGTGTGGTGTGATGTTGGAGATAATAATCAGCAAGAGAGGTTTTTTAGCCTTAGTGTACCAAGCTACTGCAGGACAAAGTGAGTTAGACATTTTATAGGACACGTGTATCTTCAGCTGAAGATGCAGCTGAGTGATTTTCACTGATTCATCTCTCTGTTTTTCAAATAATTTTGCATGCAGCATTATGAGATACTTTGGATGGGTTTACTCACTTAAGAAAATTAATTGCTGACTTCTTGAAATGAGAAATAAAAATGAATAAGCCCAATTCTTAAGTCCACTGTATATCCATAGTAGAATAACTTGTGCTACTCCTTATTTTGCAGCGTGGGTAAAAGCAACATGGCAGACTAGTTTATATTGTTTTAAAATTATTTATTTACTATCTCTGCTATAGGAATTGCCAAAAATTTGACATAGAAAATAGTTAACAACTGCAGATCCAGAGCAGTGCTGAGTCTAAGCTCTGTTCTTTAGAAGTTGTCCACAAACTTGACATTGGTTCTTTATTCAATCCTCTTTTCACTCAGACTGAAAAATCGTCATATTAGTTATCTATTCATTGTGAGAGAAAAAGTAAAATAAATCTCAAATTAGCTAATACGATATCTTTTTTTAAAAAAGAGAATTAAAATTATTAGGATTTGGCACAGTGCCTCATTTTTTCAAAAACTCATTCTATCACTTCAGGATTGACATGTCTGACAGAACCTGTCTCAGAAATTATACAACTCTCAGTTGTGATTCACAATGGTTATGCAAGAGAGATTAAAACATGTATGAATGATTTAAACTTTGGATTGGAATGTTAGTCACTTTCCTAAGCTGACTGCTTAGTGTATGTTGCTGACATGTCATACCTGGTAGCCAAGCAGGTACTCGTTTTCCATTTTTCTGTCTTATTGTATTGCTAATTTTCATCAACAACATGAAGCTGTGCTGTTTAGGTATGGCAAAACAATCGGCTGAAGAGACATACACCACAATACCCTGGGCTCACAAAAATCTGATTTATGTCTGTCTTTAAATAATCATTGCGTTTCACTTAATGTGCACCAAAATGTACTTTAACAACTATACACTAACACTGTTTTATTTGGAAAAGACATTCTTGTACTGTAGCTAACAGTCCTGAAGAATTGAGCGGGATTTGAAGGAGGAATGACCAGAGCAATTTGAACCGTAGTCCGTATAATGAATATGCCATCTCTATATGTGGCAGAGGAGAAAAAAGTGTTAATAGCCTGTGTTGTATTTCTGCTCTTTTAATTGAAAGGATTGGGTAGTGTGTTGGTTAAAAAAATAAAGTAGCAACATAAAAAAAAAATAAAATAGCTAGGATTGGCTATCGGATTAGTGGCACTATAGAGCATTGGTACATTAACACCACTGACAATGTCAATTCATTATCATTGATGGCTAAATAATCTTAGAAATGCTCAGTGGACCTATTAGTTCCTGAACATAAGCAGCTCATGCTGCATTTCTTCATTAGCTTTAATTGCTATAAATTTTACCTTTTTAAAAATCATGCTTTAAAAGGTGAAGTGATCTTTCAGGAACATTAACTCTGTAATTTTGTCACAAACAGAAGGTCCTGCACTATGTTTTCTTTTCTACAGTAGTTAATATTCTATCCTCTGACTTTTAGATTCATAGTAATAAGCCCTCTGCTAGTTGCGAGGATAAATTATGTTTCAATGCAATTTTTGTGTTTTGAATCTGCTTGGGCACTTTCTAAAGGTGAAATGTCAGTGCAACATCATGGTGTAGTATGGTCTCAAAATACCCCTTTTTTAAAGACAAATTATTTGGAAATTTTTGTCTTACAAAAAAAGGCAAAAAGCTGTATTTTTTGTGTTGTTTTAGGAAGGGTTTGCTATGTCCCAATTTTCCAAATGCTCTTCATATTTACATGGTACAAAGTACACAATATATAATTCACTTAGTTGTTGAAAAAGGCAGTAATTTTGCTGTTTTGTTTTATTTTTTTTTAATTGAAGTCCAGGGTTTGTTTTTCTTCAGCTGCACAGAGAAACTACATTACACAGAAATTGGACACTAGTAATGTTTTAACATTTGGAATACACCGTCTGCTACTCCTTTCCTTATCGCAGATGGATGTTAATTGTTTTCTTTTCCATACCCGTGGCTGTAAAATATATCCCCTTATTTCAGGGGTAGTTTCTGTTTTCTGTGGGTAGCAAAATGCTGCATGTTTGAATTGAATTTTTGAAAGTCTGGCGCTAAAATTGGCTGATAACCTAGGTTAGATGAGAAAATCTTGGTTGCCCAGCATTTAAAATTTTTGTTTCATTTGCCTGGTGAAATGCAGTGAAATGGCTTATCTTGCACTTTTCAAATTTTATGCCTTAGGTAGAACATGAAAAATGCATTGTCCTGCAATTGAGATTTTTAACAGAATTTATAGGCAATGTTTGATTTAAAAATGTGTCTACAATTCCTTCGCTTTTTTCTTGCCTTTACTTTCAGAAAAAGAATTTTTTGGGGTGTAGTTTTATGTTTCAAGTAAGATGAGCTGCTTCCTTCTTTTGTGTTTTTTTTTTTTTTTCTCTTTTATGACTTCTTAAAAATCGACTGAGGAAGATGGGTAATAGGTAGGTTGGTATTTTTAGGAAAATTTTTAGTATTTAAAACATGCATATAAACATTTTTTGCTGCCTTCCTACAAATTGAAAGGGCATTTGTAGCAATGTCTTTATTATGTGTATTACACATTTAGTATTTCATATATAGCAGTCAAGTGTTTTAAGAACAAAAGTAAGTATTATAGACACAAAGGAATTTGGAGGGGCGTGGAAAAGGCTAGATGTTTTCTGTATTTTGCTGCAGTAGTTCTTTCTTGTAGTTTTTTGTTGTTGGAGTGGGGTTGCTTTGTTTTGGTCTTTTGGTGGATGGAGGTGTTAATCTTTTTTTACATTATGTTTCTTAGTTCTCAATTTTTTACTTTGAAACTCCTTTTTGCAGTTAATTCTCAAAATGTCATATGATGTTCTGCTATATAAGTGTTTTGCTAAATTCTGTTATTTTTTAAAGCCTTGTATAAATAAGCTTTGAGGACAGTTATAGTGTCCCAAGCATGGAAATTACTTCACTTCTTCTGCTGTTGTTAATGTTAAGAGTAGTTTAGAGATTTGTATAAAGTTTAGTATTTTAGTGCACTGGTTGCTTTGACAGTGTCTGAAGAAAAACACCCCATATTGAGCACAGTGGCTAATAGATCTTTTTTCTTTATAGATAAGGATGTGCTTTGATCAGCTGCATTAAAAAAATTTGGCTGTACTCCTGTGTGCTGTGTTCTAAAAAATCTTCTAGATTTTCAGATTTTTTAACTGATTACTATTAATTGCAGGTTACTTTTAGTGAAAGCTTTCTTTTAAGATTGCTTTTAACCAGCAAAAGAGACTTATTCATAAATTTATTGGTGGAAATAGGAAAAACATTTTATTTTCAAGGATGCCTTAATGTACTGTAATGTAAATTAATTATTTATATTTGTGCAGTTTGGGAAATCTTAAATAGAAAGTTGCTACTCTAGTAAAACTATTTTTGTGTGGTATTACCTAGTTTTTTGTGCATTAGAAGGGATCTCTGTGTAGATGATTATAATGTCACTTTCTGACCTTTGCAGCTTGAGTAATTGTAAATCATTGCTTCATAACGTGTCAGAGAATGTCTGTACTAGGGAATTAAATGGCAGAATATAATAGACCAAATTATTGCCTGTCATGTTTTCAACAACACAGTTAGTATTTGAGTTACACTTAATCATTACGTGCATTAGCAACTTCATTGGAATCCAGCTTCAGGCTGAGCATGAAATACATTACATTATTTAAACCTCTAATGGTAGAAGTCATTTATTTGTGTTGAAGTGTACAACATGCAGAGTTTCATAAAGCAAGGAACACTTGAGAGCTTAATTTATCCAAATCAAAGTCTAAATGCAGATAAACACAAGTGGCAAAAATTAGTAATTTTTATAGTCTGGAAATATTTAAAAATACATGGTTGTGGGTAATTGTAGGCAGCAGGAATAAATTAAAATCACTATTTTTAGTCAGCTCTGAGAATTAAAATGTTTTATACCTAAATAATCAAATGCATCATGAAATTGCATTTTTGAATGGGAAATTAATTACACACATCATATCTACAGATGTGTCCAAACAAAAAATATATATTTGGAGCAGCTGTTTAGATCACAGATAATTGTATGTGAAGTGACTGTTCCAGATCCAGCTATTCTTAGTTTCTCTGTCTGCATTTTGCCACTTGGTCCTATCTTATACTTGTTATACTTGTGTCTACATTTACTTTAGTAAAGAAAAATGGGGTGAACCTACGTAACAGCTTCCCAAACTTGCATATGCTTTAAAAAAATTAATAAGAAAACGTTAGGAAAATACATGGAGTTAAGTAACAGATGTGTTATATTATCTTGCCAATTTTTGTTCACATATCTGTAATTTTATTAGATTTGCAAACCTGACCTTCAGTATGAGACTACGAGTCTGTCCTTTTGCTATTTAAGAAAACTGCTTGAAGTGGAAGCAATTTACTTTTATTCAGAAAAGGTCCCAGCATCTTTAAACAACTGGTATGGATTCCAGGGCGTGTTGTGCAAGAATCTCCTGGCCTGGAAGTCTGCCATGGAGTTGGCTAGTGTTAAAGCAAATGAGTGGGAGACTCCTGCACAGGCAGTAGAAGGACTCTTCTGTTTGAGACTGCTATTACAATGGATACAGAAAAGTCAAGACCAACTTTCTGACTTAATAAAATGTGTTTTTAGCAATTTGTATGCTAAATGGGATTATAATAATGATTTAGTTGTGCTTGCTGAAGAGACAAGGTATATAAGGGACATACTCGTGAGACTGTATGTTTTTATTTGAATTGGAGATAGTGATTCAGACTGATATCCCAACTGCATGCGATCCAATTCAATGCACTCCCAAATGGTAATTACCAAGATGCACAGTGGTGTGACTATGATACATGTGACACATGTAACTACTGCTTTTATAGACGTGCATTTTTAATTTTTTACTTTACTGTAGATTGCTCTGATGTGAGAGATATGTGCGTTTCTGTTAGGCCATAGGCACCTCACTCTGAATACACCCTCTGGTCGTGCAGATGGGGTTCGAGCCCTTTCTGAGAAGGCAGGCATTGTGACTAATGCAAAACGGGCTGATGGTGTAAAAATTGGTGTTTAACAGTTAGTGGTAAGGTGAGTGGCAGTCCTAAAATTCAGTATATCTACAGAAAAAATGATTTCTGTCCTTGTCATCCATGGTCTGGAAGGATTGGCTGAAGCATTGAGAAAGATATTGTTAAAAATGCCATCTGTTGGCAGAAGAAGATGGCAAAAAAGTTAACTCTTGCTTTGGTGACCATGAGAAGTAGGGAGAGAGTGGTCATTGTGGGTGGTTAGTACTGACAGGGACAGAGGTTTGCTTGTTTAAAATTGTGGTTGGCTTGGGTTGTTTCGTCAGTAGGCTAGAGTTGCATGGTTTGGATTTATATCCAGAGTTCAGAAGGCTTCCATTTGTTATATTTTTGGTTTTAATCATTTGTGCATAGGAATTGCATCAAGATCCTTATTCAGCTGTGAATTTCCTTGCTGCTTTTACTAACTTTACTTTGAAATTTGGAGGATAAATAACTGAGCCTAATCTTTATCAATGAATACCACTTTCCTAGTACTACAGG
>NW_020955329.1:295241-335277 GCF_003031625.1 Empidonax traillii
AGCTGCAGTTATTTATCATTCCTCTATCTTAAACATATACCTGGAACTGAGTGATTTGGTAATTTTGTTTGGTGCTTTTGACAGGTTTTTTTGGTTGTTTTTTATTTAATTTTTTTAAACAATACATTGAGTAGCAGTATATATTACAAGAGATTTTGAATTTATATCACCAACAGATACAGAATAGGTTTTATCAACACAGAGTTGAATCCAGCAATCAGTGCATTTGATTTTACTCTAATTACTAAAACCTTCAGGTCTTGATGTACCAGCTATTTCAGGAGAGCTGGAAGGAAGAAGAGTTGTACTGAGCAGTAATTGAGTAAACTTCCCTAATAGTTAGGGGTGGAAGGCTGAGTTTTTCTATTTTGTTTATTTCTTCTTTTTTTTTTTTACCAACTTTTGATGACAATATATGATTGGTTTATGCCTTGAACTATGAGTATATTTTTTCCATTTTGAGACTTAATGGCGATGGCTAAAGCCGTTACTACCCCATCTGCTCACTATCCTTTCTTCCTGGTGGGATGGTTCTTACAAATTCCTCCCCATTTGGTGGACAAAATAGTTTCATCAATGAGAGCCCATCATTTAATCTGTCTGAATTTGCTGAGTAGAAGTTTCACCTTTTATACCTTAACTAATTAATTTCATTAATGGGCTGTTATAAGTGACTTGCCAAGATGTTGTTTCCCATTTAAAATTGTTTAGTTACATTTCACTTTGTTAGACAGTGATTTGTAATTTTTTTTTTTTTTTTGAATTATTGAACGCTGCTGATCATCTCAGGCCACAAAGCTTAAATAATAGATTTTTTTGAGAACGGTTGAATTTCACACCTGGCATTGCTAGTCTCTTAATAAATATATTAGACCAGATTTTCAAATGTACTTGTGAAATTTCAGGCACAGTTGAGGAGACCTTAACATCCTTCTGACTGCAGAGATCTGCTGAGTTGTTCTGCGTAATAATTTTTACTTAATACTGTGATTGCCTCTTCTGAGCTGTAGAGGCTGAGTTATGTAGGGGTTAATCATGGCATAAGGATTTTCTAGGGACTCTCCCATTTTGTAGGGCATACTTGGTATATGTGACTCTGTGTGTGTACTTTCTGTGTTGTTATTTGAATGCTATCAGTATCCTCCACTTCTTTTCCTGGCTGTATTTGACCCCTTTTTCAGGAAACAGTTCCAAAAGAAAACTCATAAAGTTTAAAATTTAGACCATTATGCTTCCCATTTTCTTGGATTGCCCTTCTAGTGATTATACATTGTACCTTATTCTGATGGGCTAGTTTTACTCAAGGCAGACATTAAATCTTGAGAAATCTCCTATGTCTGTTTTAGCATCGGAATACAACAGAAAACATGTTTCTGCTGCATTTATGCATAAGCTGAACTGAGTGCCTTAGGACACCTGAACTGTTTTGAGAGACTCTGATGTTGCTTTTGGAGGGCCAAAATGCCTGAGGACAGAGGGGAAAGTGTGCTGATAGTACCCCCTATGAGTCCTCTCATAATAGCAATTAAATTGGCCAAAAACTACATTAAGAGTGTGACAACAGTGTCTTGCTGTGACTGGTCTCCTCTTTCCCCATTCAATAATTTTATCTGTATCTTTACATACTGATGCCATATCTGGATACCTTCAGCTTGGGACTGCTGTCCTTTGGCACTGCACTACTAGTAGTGTCTTTGAGAACATACCATTAGTAGCAATGTTATTGCAACCATGATGATGGGTCTTGGAGATACAAGGAAGTGATGCTTGTTGTGAAAATATCTCTGGAAGAAGCAGACATACTTTCCCACTCGGTCTCTTCCCCTGAGCCCAGGAGGAGGTCTTGCTTACTCTTCCAAGAGCTAGCATCTCCTCTAAAAAAGGTACTATCATCTCTTTCTGCTGGTGGTTTTCCCTCCATAATGAGTTTGGATTTTACTGTAGTTCCTTCCCATCCCTTCAGTATGCACTCCTTTCCTGATAGAATTTGAGATGTTTTAGAAGATGTACTTAAAAGCTGAACCTAGGTTGAATTAATTCCTATAGGAATAGTAATCCTTACCTCATGGAAGGTGAATGTAACTAGAGTGCCTGTACTCAGAATATTGTCAGAAGTATTGGGATAAGCTCTCACATTTCAGAACAGCAGCAAATTTTGGTATGGGTTGATCCTTTAGCTTTTTTTTTTTTTTTAAATAATGTTAAGCTTATTAAACTATTTTACATGTTGATGGTGATTAATGAAATACACTCTCCAATAATAATAATAATAATAATAATAATAATAATGATGTACTGAAATTATTTAATTTTATTTGCTTTAAAATTAATATTCAATAAGTAGAATTTTGTTTCACCTGAAACACTTGCTATTAAATGATTTTGAAAATGTAAATTCAGTGATCATAAGATAAAATTTCCCCATTTATATTGAACAATCTATGCGTTGCTACTGTAATAAGTATTGCATTTTTTCTAAATGTGCTTGCCAAATGGATGAGTGTATTTTTGACGTTGTTTAGCCTGCACTGGCTCGGAGAGGTATTCTTTTTCCAGTACTAATAGCATCTAACACTGTTCATTTTTCTGGCATATACTAGAGCATTCAAAGCAACTGAATTCCTGGGGAGGAACATTGTCTTAAACATTTGCTTTATCTGTTCATTCCAGTAGATGGCTACAGTTCACTACCAAATTGTGGCTATAATAGATTTTTTACAGTAAGTAAATCAGAAGATGAAGGTTGAATTACTATAAATGAGTTGACCCGTACATTTTTCTTATTTCATGTGCTTAGTCATACACTATTCACTATTTTTCTATGTACACCTTTTTCAAACTACAGGAAAATGTTACAATATCTTTTTGTCATGTTGGTCAAGGTTTTGTAATGTACGTGGCTCTCATGTCTCTTGCATTTTTCTAGTATTTTTAATTGTGCCTGATTGGAAGAATGCTTATACTATCCAAACACTGAGGGAACTCAATCGCTGAAAATCTGTACATTGCTTTTATGAAAGTGGATACTTCCTGGGTCTCAACATTCTTTTAATTTTGTACCTGGGTTTAGGCATTTTAAGTGGAAACTGTCCGTTTAGCACTCGCTTTTGCCAAGTTGACTTTAGCTTTTATAGAAGCAGATGTTTTCTAGTAAGCGTTTTCAGGGGTAAGCATGAAGCAGTGACTTAAACACATACAAAAGTATGTTTACTTTTGTATTTCATCTATGTTGTGCACTGCAATGTTTCATTATTCTCAATTCCCATCCAGGTCTTTCTTTTTTTAAACCTAATTTGCATACAACTAAGTTGATACAAAGGGATTTCTTTTAAGCCCCTGGAAAAGCAGCTTGCTTCTGAAAAGCGACTCATTAGCAGTTTGCAGAGTGGAATTCTTTCAAAGGTACATTACTCGTTTGTACTGTATGAAGTAGCTCATAGTACAACACTGAAATATTAGGTATGCCTTTTGACTTTCTCAGATCAAGTGCTTCTGAATTCATCATGTAAACTAGTGAATATTTTGTTTTAATTTTCAATGAGAAGGAAGTGTTGAAACTGACTTTTATTTGTACTCATATTTACTGGTAAATGCTACCACCATACCGCTTTAATTTTATCCTAATATTTTCATTTTTGCCTTACAACAGCTACAAGCTGAGTGCAGCAATTTAAGGTGCAGGGTTTTTGTTATTTTACAAATGGAAGGGCCATTTTTTGCATTAACTGCTATGCTGTGCTATTGCAATTTTAGGTCCCTTTGCAATCAACTGCCAATTTATATAGCTGGCTACAACTGCTTAATCTATTATTAATAAGCAGTGCTACTGAGCTCTGCAAATGATAAAAATGGTACCAGTTTTATGCAGGAATTTCATTTTCATATCTAAACTACATACAATAACTTTATTCTCTACCATGAAGATAAATGTCTTAATTATTTATAAATTCTTTATATTTTATGGTATCGATTTAAGGATTCATTCATTATCCTTGAAATATATTGAGAGGCCTTAGCTGTAACTAAAATATTTTTCATTTACCCATTTAGTTACAATGTTGTAGTCTTAGGGGCCAAAATTTAATGTGTTTACAAAATAGTTTTACAGTTTAATACTGGGTTGAATATTCTAGAAAATAAATGAATGCTCTGTTATTCTTAAGTTTTAAAATTGAGTATTTTGGATTATGTGTGTTAAATCTGAGCTTTCTTCTATGTTTAGATTTTTATTGTAGCCACATGATTCATTAAATGAGTTTATTTTCTGAGAGGAAAATGTATTTGACCCCTTCTTGAGAGCATATACAAGAAGTTCATCAAGAATCACAGATTTTAATAAGGTAAACAGCATTAGTTCTGGTCCCTCTGGTGTTTGTGGAACCGGGACATGGCCAGTAGTCTATCCTTGCACTGTGGAAATACGTTTGTTGCCCTAGAGAGCACCTGGCTGTGTTTAGGACATCTCAGTCATGAGAAGGATTGTACCTGGAGGGCAGTTATGGTCAGGACAAGGGATCCACAATAGTAAGTCCCTGGAGCTCTTTATTGGGCTACAGGAAGGAAAAAAAAGAGGGGGAGAAAGGTAACAATTGTATTTCTAAGAATGAACTGTGAGATGCTAAACGGTGTTTGCTAGAATATATTTCTAGTCATGTAAACTTGTGTCTAATCACATACCTGAATTTCTTGGAAACCCCTTCAGAATTTGTTTTACCTAATTATTTAGGAAGAATTTAGAGATTTATTGTGTTCCTTGTTTTTGTGCAATATGCTTCCTAGATTAAGCATTTCCACAAACGATTCACTAGTCGCAGTGAATTGGACACTATTTTTTCCCCCCTCCTTTCCAGTATTTAATTTCGTCTGAATTGTTGTGTGTCTTTTCGGTAGCCTTTCGATGATTTAATCACACACAGGCACGCACACACACGCTCGTGTGCACAGATGTGAGAAGTTAAATGGGAGAATGCCGAGACACAGAGCATGAGCACTCCGAAATCCTGTCGGTGCTGCCGCCGGAGTGCCGGGGCGCGGGGGCACGGGGCTGCCGGGCAGGCACACGCCGGGCTGGATGCCGGGCTGGATGCCGGGCTGGATGCCGGGCTGGATGCCGGGCTGGCGCTGCTGTTCCTGGCGCTGCCTCCCTCGCCTCCCAAATCTGGCGTGGCCGCGGGGCTGGGGCCGGGGCGGCGGGGCCGGTGCCCCTCCGCGCTCAGCCGCTAGGGAGTGTCGGAGGGAGAGGCTGCAATTAATTTTTCCCCGTGAAAAAGCTGGTTTAACTTCACCTCCAGCAGCAGCACTTGTGTGTTATAAATAGACGCAAATATTACAAAGGCGTTTATCTTTATGATCTTTAGAAGGATTTAAAGATAAGGCGTGGAACCCCTTTACAAGTAGACATGAATTATTTTTGCGTAGATTTTGTGTTTACTCGTGATATTGCAAGCACATCTAGTTAATCGTAAACTTGTTTGTATAATTTGGATAGTAAGCGCCGCATACCTGTCTAGTAAAGAGATAAACATTTTTAATCTGATAGGGGCTGAAAAACAGCAGCTTGTCTTTATCTAATTATTTCCTTAAAGGTTGGTCAGCAAATGTCATGTATTTCACCAACAGTGTGCTTGCTTGGAACATGACAAGTTATTTACATTACAGTGGATCAAGAATCACAGTAAAAGTGCAGTTGTCTTTAAAATGCATTTTGGTAGTTTCGTAAGTTTAGATTTAGTAAGGTGGCGTGCCATGATATTTAACAAAATAGCAAATGTCTCTTTAAAGGGTGACACAAACAAAATTACAACCATTTCCTTTTTTTTTTTACTGATCTGAGGAACTTATATTTAAATGACATAAGTAGTAGATATAACAAGCTTGTGAATTCTTTCCTTCCACCTGGGGAGTTAAAAAAAATTCGTAACAAGTATACTGGGGTGGCTGACATCAGGTCTACATTATATGTTTGCTTGCCTTGGGGTGCTCTCATAAAAAATAAAGCAGAGCTTTATACAGTTATAGTGTGCACTAAATTCATGTTCAACATCCATAAATAAAATATGCAAGTCCTTCTGAAGAAAAGGTATTGTTTTAAGATATTTTCAGGCCCAAAAATATGCCATTATTGTGGAAAGTAGAGGATTTCTCCTTTGGTTTTGCTTTTATTTTTTAATGATCGTTGTTGTTGCTACGTACCTTTATTATTTCTTTTGCCTAACTGTCAGGATGGAATATACAAAGGAGGTTCCTTTTGTGAATCATATTTTCAAAAAATTCAGAGAGCAAACCATCCATTTATGCTGCAGTATGTTTTGGTTCTGAGTAAGCAAACTGTATGCCTAATGATTTCATAAGAATTTAATACTGTGTGTTTTACAGATGGAAAAATGTTGATAAATTTAGGTTAATTTCTACTCTATTTATGGAACTACTTATGCATTTTTTAAAAGAAACAGAGTCTTCTTAAATTATATATAACTTGAAAAAGGGTCTGTTGTTTATTTTATTTTAAATATTAGATTGTCCCTGAACGAGGCAGAAAGAGTATTATGTAGAACACTACTTATGGAAACAGCAAACTGGTAAATCTATGCTGCACTAAAGTAAAATGTTATATTATTCTGATAATATTTGACTTTTGCACAATATTTAAATGAACATTAGTATAAATAGGAATGCGTAACTAAAACACAAGTTCATCGTGTAGGCTAATGCATTACTCTTGTATATTTGTACATGAGTGAACAATTATTCTAAAAAGTTTATACATGTGTTCCAGTGACCAAACTTGTATTAAAACAAACTGTTCCGATAGTGGTGACAGAAGACATGGTTGATGGTTGTGTTTGAGAAGTAAATGGGCAAAATATTTGTGGATCTTTTAATGATTACAGTTCTTGATAGCTTTCATAAGAGTGCACATAATTTGTGACAACTCTAATAAAAAAATGTGGCAGCAAAACTTTCTGAGTTAGCGGCAAAGTAAATGGGGCAGGTTTTGCATTTTGAACAGAAATCTTATGAACTGTGATTGAATTTGTCGTGAAAGTGTGTCAGAATTAATAAAGTATTTACGTGCAAGGTTGCTGGGCTTTGCAGACTGGTTAGGGCTGAGGATTGGTTAACATGAAAAGTCATTTCTGTGTATTTGGTTCTCGACAGCAAAGGACAAATGTACTTCTGTGCGTTTTGGATCATAATGCCATTTCTCATTTCAAACCATTTTTGTCAGGACACCAGGCAAAACAATGATGCTTTGAGGACGTAATTAAAGATATTGTTCAAAGAACAACTTTCTGCATATTTGAATTATTACTGTCATCAAAATCATACAAATATGGAAATATGATTGCCAGAAGCACATAAATCAATGATCAGCATGGCCTCAAAATCCAATAAATATGTAGAGTTAAATACTTTAAAATGCAAATTGCATCTGATAATTTGCATATGGTAGAATTTAAAGGAAATTTTGTTGCTTAACAACCTCTAAGGTAGCAGTTAGGGCTATGGGTAAACATAGATTTTTTTATTCATCATTGGTCAAGTTGCAAGATTTGATAAATGATAGGAGACTGCTTTCCTTGGTTAAAATGACTGCATTCTTTACTGAATCCTGAAACTGCCTTGAAGTCATCTGAATAATTAAGAGTTAATTATTCTTCATCCATCTAAATCAGAAAAGGACAGATTTAGGGAAGGAATTTATAATTTTTGCCTCATGTCCTGTCATGTCGTAATGTGATAAACTAAACTGACTCCAAATAATATCTAGTGACCTTATAGTAATTACGCCTCACAAAACATTCTGGTTGAAATTTTTTAATTGCTTACATCGATTCCAGAAACTACATGTTAACAGACTCTGAAGTTTAATTGTGTTCAAAAGAAAGCAATATAAAATTTGTGTTCTGTTACTATTCTAGTTTAGTTTTATCAGGATTGATACTGTACGAGGTCTTTCGCTTTCTTCCCTGTGATAGTGCCTCTCTGTTTTCTCTGTTTTGCTCTTTTTGTATGCAGGCCATTATTTTTGAAGGAGAATGAATATGTACATCAAAATTATAACTTTTTTCTTTTTTTTATTTTTTTTTTAGAAAAACTTTTTAAGTTTAGTGTAATCAGAGATTTGTCAGTGTCATCAATTCCAGTTTACTTGCTTTTTGCAATTTGGAAAAAAATTTACCCCTAAAATACGGGCAAAGAAAAAAGGAATGGTCTGGCATCTGTCTCCCTGTGGAAAGAAGGAACCATTTCAGAATTCAAAACTGAAGCCTGTTTATATTTGCTCTTTTCAAAGTAGAATTTTTTTTTTCCCCCAAGAAGAAGGGTTTACGAATGTTTACTGATCACAAGAGGAATTGTAATAAAGAAATCAATATGCATGATCCCTTTTCATGTAGTACAACAAGGTTACACTGTTAGGTTAAGTACAGGCTGCATTCCTTTTCAGAAAATCAATTTGCTGTATAGTGTGCAACAGCAAGTCTCTTCTGAAAGAGTCATTTTATGTTGTGTGCACAGTAAATTCTATATTGACGCCTTCAAATAGTATTGACTGATTAAAAAAAAAAGAGAGGAAACGCTAAGCAGAGTAACCTTAGAAGAGTATTATAATTTTCAAGTAATTGCTTTCTTGCTAATTGCTTAATTTCTTTCAAAGAGACAAACTGATAAAACATGTTCTTACATATCCTTTAAATTATTAATACTGTAAAACTGGTGTTGTGACATTATTTTCAAAATCTTTTAAAATATTATTTTCATAATAGCAACAGAATGCCATATGTGATTTCAAATACTGTAGACTTACTTGCTGAATTCAGAGGATGCTTTCTTGGGGGGTTGATTTGGGTTCTTTTGCTTGCTAGTTTGGGGTTTGGTGTTTTTGTTTTTATTTTTATTTATTTTAAGGTCTGGTCAGTTTAAAAAAAAAAAAAAAATTAAAGTATTTTCAGTTGTTATGGTTGTGTACATTTAAACTGTGATGGCTCTTACAAAATAGCACTGGGTTTTTGTAAAGATTATATGTTACCTGCCTGGATTCCAGACAAAACAAGCAGTGCATGGAGAAGGAGGGGAAAAGTTAGTAACTGCACTCAACCTCCTTAGACATAACATGGCTTAAAAGCCAGTTTTTATAAGGGAAATATATGGAAACGTGGTTTATTTTCAGTTCTTGTTTTCTCAGAACGTAAAACTATGTCTTTTAAAATGCTTTGACCATTTTTGATGCAACTGTTCAATTGTAAAGACAATCTTTTGCTTTTTGTGTGTTTTTTACTGAACAGTTCTTGATGGACTCTGACTTTTCCTTTTATTTCTGTCAACCCAATTACAGTACATTAGAGCGCACCCTGATCCTACTTGTTTGCCTGTTATGCAGTGTATATGTTTAACTTATAAGCATGTTCATTTAGATATTTCAGTCTGATCATGCTGAATGTCTTGCAGCAACACATATTGATGTCTACAGAACGTTAGATACTTTCAGCCTTATTCATTCTAGAAATTGTAAAATGCAAATATATATGGTTTTGATTACTTATGAGCTGTCGTATCTGAAAAATCAAATTTCCCAATTTGTTGTTTCTCTGTCAAATTCAGTTGTTCATTATTGCACCTGAAATAAATTTCAGTTTTAATTGGAGAGAAATTTCATTCATTAAAATTTGAATTACATAGAAAAATACCTGAATTTGAATTAGAAAACTGGCTAAACTGGTCATATATTTAGACCCAAAGTTAAAATACTGTTTGTTATGATTTCACTTCACTAAAACAACAAAAAAAATGTTCACCTTTCAAAGATAGGCTAGCATTTAACATTTACTAGTATTAGAAAGACACTTAGCTAACGATGTATCTATTTCCCATGTTTTGTTTTGTTTTGTTTTGTTTTTAAGTTTAAAAGATTTGCTTCATTGCTAGCCTGGAAAGGAAGTAATTCAAAAGGCTGGCTGCATTTATTTTTTTTTTGTCACAAATATGCATATAGCAATACTACTTGAGGTACAACTCATTGTTTAGAAACCCTTGGCTGCTGTTTGATTGTAGCATTCTTGTTAGGGATCTGAATTGCCCAAACAACAGTGTAAACCAAGCCAGGCATAGCAGCAGACAGAAAAATACATTCAACTAGTGGGATCATGGATTTGTTTGATTCAGGTAATTGAAAGTGTTTCATACTATTATTGCAACTTGAAGGCTTGTTTAAGTGTCTAGCTGTCAGTCAGTTTGGAAGGTGAAAAGTATTCGATTGTCACTCTGTCAGTCAATAGAGATGAGAACTGTCTGCCTAATGGATTTCTTTACGTAGATGTCTGCATGGAGGTAGAAGTAAAATCAATGTGTTGTCATGTGCAAGTACGCTGCATCAAACTGCCAGGTGAAATGCAACTGTATTTCTGTAACGTCTACATCCTTGTGTTGTTTGTGGAAGACAGACAGATGCTCTCTGTTTACAGGTAACAAACTCTTTGTGGTCACACATGAAAGTTTGTTTTTGAACATTTTGTAAAGAGTTTCATCTATTTCCACTTGCTCCAGAGGGTTTTTTCCTGCTTGCTTGATCATATCAGGGATCAATACTCAAAAACCAAGATTTAACTTAGTAGGAAAAAAAATAGGTTGTTATTTCATGAGACTCAGATGGTTTTCTTTTAAGCCAGGGTTTCTGCATGTTTTCTGCTTGTCAGTAATGACTTATATTGAGCTAACTATGCTTCCTGCTCAAGTTTGGGCTGTTAGGGTACCTACATTTATTAGAGTGTGTATTGACTTCCTATAGCAGAAGAAAAAGAGAACATTTATTGAATAATGGAAGGTGGCACAGGTTTTCATCACCCTTGATGAAACAGGCATCATTCAGTGACCCCTGTATTTTCTTTGGGAGATGCTTACAATACTCAGTTCCACTGAACAGGTTCTGATAACAAGTGGCATCTGAAAAGTTCTTATGACATCTCAGAATAATAGTACTGATTCTTACAGTTCCCACTAATTCTGGGCTTAATCCTGTATGAAATAGGTGCATTATAACTGTAGCCAGAGATCTAATTAAAAATTGTTTTCCTATTAACTGATACAATAATACATATAAAGGCATGATTCTTAGCCCCACTGAAGGCTAAGGGATAACTAACTTCAAAAAATGGTGATATAGTCACCTATTTCCTACTGTAGTTTTTGTATATGTGTGATATTTTTGATATTAGAATATGTAGCTCTTAGCTGCTGCTGTAAGGGAAAAAGAAAAAGGAGTAAGAACTAATTCCCAATGAAGGAACTTGATTGTAGGTAATGAAATCCTTAAGTAGCAGAGACGGGTGGTAAAACAGAAGGCAGAACTTCAAAAGAAAGATCAGGATTTTGGGTTTGGCTATAATAATTTCAAGATGAAAACAAAATGGGTGGAAGATGGCCCCTGAGAGGTAGAGGCAGGGCTGTGAATTATCAGCAACATTTTTCAAAATTTTTTTTTTAACTTTTCTTCCAGTTTTTGCAGTAAATAATGCAGGAATTCCACTGTTGACAGTCTTGTTTGTTCCTAGATTGCTGTGTCTCTTATGTGGGGAAGATGGGGGAAAATAATGTGTCGTATTTGTAATTTAAGTTCATAGTGTGTTTATGGAAATAGGCAGGAATAAGCACAAATTCATAAACTCAAAGCTGAAGGAAATAGTATGATCATCTAACCTGCTTGCCATCCTAGAAGTAGTCGTATAATTTCACATAAAGAGTATTGGTTTTGGTGCTTTCTAATTTGTTTACTTTATTGCCCATGTGCTGTTTAGTACTCACCTTCTATCGGTTCTTACAGAGGTTTTGAGTGTGGCTTTGTTTTATAGAGGAAACAGAAGATGCTGTAGGATACAAAACAGGCATCATCATTACAATTTGAGCTTGACCATGATTATCTACCATGTCAGAGCTAATGGTTCTGTTAGAAAAGAGGTCAGAGGAGGAAGAATTTATTTTGTTGAAGTAAGGTGCTTCCAATATGCGCAATTAGTTTGTGGTAAGTGATCTAATGAAAAAATAATGATGGTGAACTATATAGAATCATTGAGTTCGTGAGTAGAAGTGGCTTTGAGATTTTGAATGCACAACCAAAAGTGTGCCTGCATCCTGGGCTCCCAAAAGGAAGAAAAGAGTATCCATTTTGTTTGTTTCCTGTGATGGTATGCTCTTTGTGCTGTACAATGAAGTCAGGGAAAAATATAGGAAATGGTGATTTTTAGAAAGCCATAGGTGAATTTAAATGGATTTATGAGAGATCTGGAAAGGAACCACAAAGGAAGTCCTAAGCTCCTTGCCTCAGCAGATACGAAAGTATGATCTCTCATTCAGATACAGCTGAGAATTAAATTAGCAGCAAGAAAATATACGAATAGTGTAATATCAGATACTGAAACTGTGTGAGCATCAGTTACAGAACTAGCATTTACTGCTTCAGTCTATTTTTCTGACATTACTGGGTATTTCAAAGAATTAAATGTATTGGTTGCTGTTCTTCTCAAATACATTTCTATTTCTTGTACAGCTTTTTGAATTTCTCTCTTAAATGCTTTGTGTTCACCAATCATGAAAATGCTGCATGTGACAGAAAATGATGGTTTTACAGATGATTTTGATTTTTTTTTTATAACCTGTAACCCTGTAATATCTTAAGCCACAGAACATAAAATGTAACTTTTTAATTTGGTGGATTTCTTGGGACTTTTTTAAAATTTCTCTTTCCCCTATTCTCTCTCCTGCCCCTCACCCCTGCCTGTATTAGCACAGTGGTCTATGTGTTACAGTTTTAAGCCTCTTTGTTTTTCTTCCCTGTCATCTCCCCAGACTAGAAGCTCAGTGTAGTGTTCAGAAAATGTTACCATGTATCATTACATAATAAATGGCCAATAGGAATATTTATTTCTGAAAGTAATTTAAAGTTGAATGAGAGATGTGAATTTATACAAGCATGATTGCACGGGAAAGCTGGCAGTAGTCAGTAGGAGCAATAGTGTGATGTCAAATATGTGATCAAACATAGGAATATCTGTTGAGCTCCCAGCAGCAAGAGAAGGATCCATTTTGTATGTTTCCTGTGTCGAGAGGTGCTTTTGTGTTCTCTAATAGTACTTCATTTCTGATATTAAAAGATAATGTATCTGTTCTTAGCGTTACTCAGACAGTTTAATTACCACCTAAGTTCAGATATTATTCCTTGTCAGATCTTTAAAACCACAGTCTTCCAGACGCTGAGATATCTGCCTGTTATGGGTTGCTGATAGCCTAGTCTGAGAAGTGTTTGTGCTTTATAGGAACAGAAACTGTACTCATTACAGGCAGCAGGAGATATTTAGCCAGAAATTAGGAAAGAGAAGTGCATGCATAATGTGGGCAGAAGGAATATAAGCCTTTTGGTGACTCACCACCGCTCTCAATTGGAAGGACTGGTGGCTCGCCTCCAGGTCCATTTAAGGTTTTGGTTTTTTAATCATGTGTCTTGCGTTTGGTGATCCTTTTGTTTCTTGATCATTTTGCTGCATCGCTTTGTCCTATTGTCTTCTCCCCAGCCAGGTGCCCAATATATAGTTTCCAGCAAAAGCAGCAAAGAGAAAATTATTTGTGGCTGTAATCTTTAATGTCATCCTTTAAGTATTTCAGTTAGGCACTAAAGGCATAATGTGAAGTCAGTGGAGAGATGTGGATCCCTTCCAAACATAGGACAGAGCACGAGCTTGTCTTAGTCATGGACAGCAAATGGATCAGAGAAGCAGTTCATGCCATTTACTGTGGGGATCCCAGACAAATCAGCTTTTCAACTGAGACAGCTATTCTGTGCTGAAAGGCAGGCCAGCAGGATACCATGGCCTTCACCCTTCCTCTCTTCCTGCAGTGACTGATTACAGATGTGTAACTACACTGTTGTTTCCCTCCCTGGGGAACCTGAGACCATGGGCTGTCCTCCGTTGCCTTCCCTTTCTCCTTGTCAATCAAACACAGAATTTGCAAGCAGTATTGATTGGAGGCTTGGACATTTTTCTTCAGTCAGTCTCTAGCTACTGGGCTTGATAGTTCATCTTTTGCCTGTTTAAAGAGCCCCCCTCTGCTATTCCAGTTGACTGTCACCTGTCGTAGTGCCATAGTCTGGATTTGTTTCTGTGTAGAGAAAGTAAAATGTTTTGTAGGAGATGCTGGAAAAATCTTGTGGTAGAAATCAGCTTTTTCACTTTCCTCTTGTTTCCTCTGTTGGAATAATTCAAAGGAAAATACATTGGTCATGCAACTCTCTTTCCATCGCTCTTGGTGAGATTGATTTGGCATTAAAATCTATTTTGTGTAGCTCACTGATGTTTCTTGTCTCAGTATGAACACAGAGTTCTTGGAGGCATAACATCTTTAAATCTTTGCACTTCTTAAGGCCATATCATGCTCTAAAAGAGAAATTCAGGATTCAGATTCAGTTCAGTTCCTATTAAGGGCAAAAATACCTTGTTATTTTCTTATTGAGGTACATCAAAAGTCAAAGACAGTCAAAGATGGTTAAAATGTGCAAGAAATTGTAACAAACTCTCCTGAACATTAACAGCAATGCATTTTGTCGGATATTCACTTTGAAAGAGTCTTATTGCAGAAACAGCTTGTTGGTGATCTTTTTCTTGAGGTATTGGCAAATAAGCTCTGTCAATTTTAAGAGGTTTGAAGCCCCAGTAAATTGGTGAAAGCAAACTTATGCTAGTTGTTTCCAATCCATCATATTATCTTAGACCACCACTGACTTCACTTTACATGGATATGTAGAACATATCCATGTAAAGTCAGTCCCTCTGTCAAGTCCAGTGTAGAGAGCATAGGCTCTTTTATGGGCATGCAGCAAATACTTGGGACTGTTAGACTCCTATTCCCATAAAAATTGCCACAGTGTGTTCTTTCCTCTGCAGTAGTCTGGAGATCGCCATTCTGGATGATCATGCTTATTAGATTTCTCCGTTTCACTGTTAATTTAGCAGACAGATTTGCTGCACTCTTAGCAAGTCTGTGGGTGACAATAACTTTGTGGGGGTGGTCCATACACTAGGGGGCAGGGCTGCCCTTGACCTACTCCAAGTGGGACCTACTCAGGGTGGACAAGTGAGCTGACAGGAAGCTCGTGAAGTTCAAAGAAAGGCAAATGCAAAATCCCGTGTATAGGATGAAATAAACTCACCCAGCAGGACTGTATGGGCTCTGACTTGCTAGAAATCAGCTTTGCAGAAAGCCCCATGGCTCTAATTGAGGACAGGTTGAATATTCCAGTGTGCATTCACAATGAAGAAGGCTATTTGCTTGCTAGGCTGTATTGGCAAGAGCATAGCCACCAGGTTGTGGTAAGTGATTCTTACCCTCTAGCTGGCATTTGAGATCACATCTGGAATACTGTGTCTAGTATTGTAGTCCACAGTGCAAGAAGACTTCAGTAGACCATAGTGAGTCTGACAGAGGGTCATCACGCCAGTCCCAAGCAAGCCTCAGGCTTCCTGAGTGATGTGAAAGGAGAAGCTGAGGGAGCTGGACTCAGCCTGAAGAAGAGAGGACTGTCTGTAGCCACCAAATGTGGAGTATGCAGAAGTCAGATCTGAACTGCTGAAGGTGCATAGGTGCACCTTGGAAAACAGGACTGCAGATGCACTTGCTCAGTGCACTGAGGCTACAGAGGTATTTCCTAGTTACCTGTCTATCCACTTGCCTTTCCCCTGTGTTCTTGTCATGCCTGCTAGTACCAAGAGTGGTAAGTCTGGAATTGCATTCATCATCCGTCCTCTAGAAAATGGGAGGACTAGTCCATTCTCGTTTGTACTCTCTTTGGTTCTCCTAATGTTTTACTTGCCTTATAGTGTTTTCCTTAGAAGATATTGTATTATCTAGACTTCTTGGTAATACTTGGTAGAACAAAAATTCTCCTTTCGTATATTTCTCTTTCCCAGCCTGGCTGGGGAAAGTCCAACTTTTATAACATGTTCAGAATGAGAAATGAACAACTGGTGCATCTTTCTATGTGAATGAAGAACAGGTGTCAGCTCATCAGAAGAAAAAGATTTTCTGGGCAGATTGTGAAGCAGATGAAGAGCCCCATGAGCAGTTGTTCAAGGAGAGAAAAAAGTAAAAAATTTTAAGGAATGTTCTAGTAAAGAAGAGTGTTGACTGTCTTCTAAGCTTCTACACTTAGCAATTGAAAGGTCTGTAGCTCCTTCTTTAATAGTATCCTTCCTGTCTTAGACACACAAGAAAAGTGTAGTGCCCTTTTCTAGAGTACTGAAAGAACTGGGAAATAACTTCTGGATTAATAAATAATAGCAGGAATATTCCTTCTTTCATTTTAAAGTTTGATATGATGTATCAGTTGATATTTATTCTTTCTTGAAATGTCACTTCGTGGTTTTGACCGTGTTATTTAATATTTGATTACTGGGTTGCCACAGGACTCTGGCTGTGTAATATTTTTTTTTTTTAATGTATTTTTTCACTATTAGTAACAATAGAAATGTTACTGAGTGGCAACTTCATGAGTTAATGGGACCTTCCACTGAGGTCCATTGAACGATAGTGCCTCACTTTCAGAAAAGTTAGCAATAAGTTTCATTTTTAGGGCAAACCTTCATCCTTCATTTCTTTTGCGTATCTTCTGTGTTTCTCCTAGGAGGTCTCTTTGTATGTACTCAAGACGAAGAGTCTTCTTACTTATCCAGAAGTAACTAAGCTCTTCAATAAGTTGTGACAGTTATTTGTAGCGTATAGTCCCTACTGTAAAGGTGGGTATGTCTAAATTGAGGCTGTCAAAAGGGATTGTGAATTGCATTTCAGAGTGCTGTAAGTACATGTGGACAAGTCTCTCTGAAGACCTCACTCCTGGTATTACATGGAACTGCTGAGCTGCTTGCTGAGGCTCCCTACACCTACATCATTTATTAAAACATTACTGCTTATTTATGTTCTGATGCTAAAGTAAATGCCCATTTTGTTTTGTAGATTTTACAGCCTTTTTCTTTGGTACTTAGCTCTTTCATATCACTGCTTTATTCTCCAATGACTGGGGTGTCTCTGTCTAAAGCATAGCTGAGGGTAGTAAAGAATTGGTTTGCTTTGTGTTAACCATAGTCTCTGGCTGCAGGGCAGTCTTCTCTGGTTCTGAATACTTCTTCAGCTCCCCTCGTTATTTCCTTGGGGTTTTCCTAAATGTGATGAGATTGAGCTGAATATATATGTGTTGCTCACATGTATAGAATGTGATAAATATACCATGCTGCTCAACATACGGTTGAGATTTTGAATTTTTGCAGAAGTTCAGCAAATCTGTATAGTTTCTATACTCAGTTCCTATGTCAAGATGTTTCAGTTCCTGTGTCAAGATGTTTCATATACAGGTTCTGAAGCATTTTACCAAATTAGTAAATTTTACCTTCATTTTGTAGATACGGAAACTGTACAGGAAGACGTGATTTGTGTAGTTTCTGGGAAGCTGCGAATGGAACCTGAATTTCTTCTTCTTGTTCCTTATTCACTGAATGGTACTATTTTCCTTAAATAGTAGTTTTTCCCCCAAAGTTTTATAAATAATTTGAAGAGCCTACTAAATATGCATGTTCTAAAATACTCAAACAGTTCCTTTTCATCTGGCACAGCATGGAACTAGCAGCTTTATCCTTAATCTACCACAAAATATGTGACTACTGTGTTTAATTTATGCAGGGGCCTATTCTTAGACTGCATTATAGTTTATGAAAAACTATTGGCATTATTTCATATAATTAATCACTTGTAGGGGAAAAAAAAGGGGCAGATAAGAATGTTCTAAATGTTACTTACACTGTACCAGTTCATTCAAGGACTTTGACTTTCTACTTTATCAGCAAAACCAAAATCAAGTACCTTCAGCTACCCAAAAATGAAAAAAAAAAAAAGCTTTCTCTTTTCAAATAGTGCCTTCAGTGGCTTATCTGAGTTGGTTTTTGGTTTTTGTTTGTTTTGTTTTGTCAAAACAAAATATTTTGAGAAAATGCCATGGTTTGTGACTTGCTGTATCTGACCTGCTGGATTAGTCTGAGCTCTCAGTGTAGAGGAGGGTGAATTGGGTAATAAAATTCTTGATTTGAACACTTCAGTGCAAGTCGTCAGATCTGCCTTCTGCTTTTTTTGGGGAAAAAAAAAAGAGGTCTTCAAGGACTGGAGGGAGGTGCAGTGTTTCTCTTTGCCGCCAAATTGCTGGTTGTATCTTTTGATACGTTGCTTCTGTGACAGGATTACAAAAGGAAACATAAAGAAACTGATCCAATCTGTTCTGAGGCCTTGGAAAGCTCTTGGATATTTATTATCCACCACACTCTGAAGAAAAAAAACCAGAACACCAAGGGGCTGTTTCTTGTTTTGATCTTAATTTAAATATTGCTGCATTTTGCATTCACCTTTGTACATATGATCCACAGCTATTTACTTAATATTTAATAATTGCATGCAGAGGCTGAAATGTTACTTACAGTATGTAGTTCAAATATTTACACAGAAAGTCAGTCTTTTGACCTATGTTTTATAGGAACTATCAATGTGGTGTTTTTTTCATTTGTTGGACCCTTATCTCATATTTACAGATAGGCTTATTAACACATAGATTAGTGCGTATGGATTTGGAATTATGTCTTTTTATTTGCACATCTTCTTTTCCAACCTTTTGACCTGGTGTTCTTAAGAGTGAACTGATGCTTTATGTTATCTGTACTACACTAAAATTCTGTCTAATTTTTTTCCATCCCCCTTCTACTGTTGAGTTTTGCCTTCTTCAGCCATTAGGAACCCAGCTGTTCTGTAAGGTGTCAGTTCTGATGTCGCCCCTCACAGCCCATCTCTTGTGGAGCTGGTAAGGGATGTGGAAAACACAAAGGCCACATGATTTAGAGGGTTAGAACATCCTCAGAGACAGGGAGAAGCAAGGACAGTTTACACTGTGGAAAGAGGAACAGATATGACAGGGCTGCCTGCAGAGGAGGAAATAGCAAAGAAGTAGTGGAAGAAAAAAATTTTTCAGCTTAAGCAGTCTTCTCAGTTCTGAGGTCAATTTTATTTTAACCTTGCATGTTAGACTGTTAATGAGTGTGTTTTTTTTTTTTTTAACTAGGTTAATAACACAACATTCAAAGAAACTCTTTAAAATTTTTTTCTCCTGTTTTCCTTCCTCCTGAACAGTTTAGCATTGATATCTAAACTTGTAATTGCAGTCTTACTTTATATAGCTTTGGCTGCCATGAGAAGTTGCTTCCCATTCCTCTTGGTTCCTAGATTCTTATGACTGCACAGACGATGATCATTAGCCACTTGGAGCTGAAGACTGTGGATCAACTTGCTTATTTTGTTTAAAACTGCAAAGAAATTGCTGTAACAGACTAGGTTTGTTGATCCATCCTATTTCAGTATTCAGTGATGAACAGTGAAAGTTTCAGAGGAAAGTGCAAGAATACTTGGTTTTAAACTGCAAGAGGATGGGTTTAAATTTGATGTTAGGAAGAAATTCTTTACTCAGAGGGTGGTGAAGCCCTGGAACAGGCTACCCAGAGAAGCTTTGGATGTCCCATCTTTGAAAGTATTCAAGGCCTGGTTGGACGGTGCTTTGAACAACCTGGTCTAGTGGGAGGTGTCTCTGCCCATGGCCAGGGGGTTGTAACTAGATGATCTTTAAGGTCTCTTCCAAGCCAAGCCATTCAGTAATTCTGTGATGATTCTAAGCTACTTATTCTTTGATGGGTTAGAGTTTGGGTTAAACTCTTGAACATGATGTTTAATAGATCTTGGAAAATTATTAGAGCTCTGGATATTTTTGTTACACCATATAAATGTCTAATCCTTTTTCCAGCCTTACTAAGTCCTCAGCCTTAATGATATTTTGTAGCAGTTAGTTCCACTGTCTAATTATGAATTGTATGATAGAGTATTGCCTATTTATAATGTTTAAATTTCAGTGGAAGTCCCTTGTGTTAAGAGTTGGAGAGAACAGAAGCTTTCCTTACTTTTCTGCCTTAAGGACCTTGTGACTAATTTGTTCGTTTCAGGGATTTGCCTCATAGAAGAGAAACTCAACTGCGCAATATTCAACTTAGAGTTTCTGAGAGGTTTTTGCAGGCTAATTACAAAGCCATTGTAATGAGCCTTGAGATTTCAATGTCATTGATCTTTTACATTTGGGAGAATTTGATTTTAGGATTTTGGGCAGCAGCAGATTAAATTTTATTTCCAGAATAATGTTGAGTTGAACAAGTTGCTTCACTCAGGTGGAATGCTGCACTTGCATAGATCCCTGTGAAAGAAACAGTAGCAAATCAATGGAGAACTTCTTCTGAACATGGATTTCAGAATGCAGTGGATATGAAGTGTCATGGCCTAAGTCAATGCAATGTGTTTGAGTCTGGGCATACACATCTAACTGAAAGCATGGTCATAGAAATGCTCAATCATTTGTCTGAAAATTCTTACTTGTTTCATTTTTAAAAAAAATATGATTCCAGATTAGACAGACAGAGTAAGTTTATTATCATAGTTCTCCTAAACTGTTTATAAGATTTGGTGGTTGCTTATATCTTGGTATATTTTTCCTATATTATCAGGATTGATTTCGGGATATATTGCTCCCGTTGACTTTTCTGCTGCTGCTAGTCACAAGTTACTTTAAGAGACTGTGCTTTGAACAAAGAACATCTTGATTACAGTACTATTTATATACTGACAACTCACAACCATCTCCCTAGAAGATACACGTACACATTTCCACTGAGTAAGTCCCTCCATGTGCTCCATTTGACATTCAGACAATTGGAAGAATACTCGTCCCAAGATGCTGGAGAACAGTGAGTGTATCATTGCAAATCTCATCATCTCATACATAAGTCAACAAAATGCCAACAAAATTGAGATGGATAATTTATTTATGTCTCCTTCTCAGTGAAGATAAAACTACATAAAACCATTTCTTAAACTAGGTCAGTTGAAGGCAAAGATAATTGTAAAGTCAAAGTACATTTAAATTTTCTCGTTCTCTCACATCCCTGCCCAGTGCATGGATTGCTGTAGAAGTTCCTTTAAAGAATGCCTGTACTTCTTGTTTACTAATTACAAATATCCTTTCATCCTCTCTGGAGACAACAGAAAGAGTGCCCTGTTCGGCCTTAGACACCTTTTGTGTCTTGACTTGTTATGTGACAAGGATGGATTTCATGTTTACTGAGTTACTGTTTCTAAAATGTTATGAGGGAAGATAATGAATTTATAAACTTCTGAACTAATAGTGTGCCTCTGTGATGGAGTAAATCAGATTGGAGGCAGTCATATTTTTTCTGTGAAAAATATATCTGATAGTAATAGTCTATAATTACCCTTATTTGTTTGTATTCTAAGTATTCCTTAATGTCAGTAAAAGAATGCAATTGGCAAAATGGATTTCAATGACTACATGGTCTCCAGCAGACTGGCAACAGTATTTAGTTTGTGATCTGAGCTTATGTGGCCTGAAGGTTTGTAATGTTTGCCTTTTAGTTGTGGTAAGGTGTAAAAGAGGGCCTTTAAAGCACTTTAGAGCCTGGGGACCAAATGTAACTTTGCCACGTGATTGCTGTGGCTCACAACTGACTCGAGTTTACCCTCATCTTTGCAGACCCCTCAGCCATCCTCTGAGACACTGCCTGTCCCCAGGGTTATGTGGTGAATCGAGGGCCTTACATGCAGGAGAAATACTTGGCATATTTAAAAACATCATGTATTTATCCCCTAATATTAATAATTTCTCTTGATTTGCTTATAATTAATTAAGTTTTTTTTTTTTTTAATGTAGGCTGAAAGCCTCCTGTTTTGTTACTTGCACTTTCAATTCACATTGACTGGGTCTTGCTAGATGAGGTAACCCAAGGGTGTTCAAACATACTCTTGGCTGTTAGATGCTGGAGAAAATAGTACACATTTCAAAATCTACTTCAAGTTTTAATTGCATCAACTGCCTGGTGAGAAGCAAATGTTAATAAAAATAAATACTTTCTGGTAGTAGAAATAAGGAAGTGGGGAAAAAAAAATAAAATCCTTTTTGCTTAAATTTCTTTCCATGTTGTTATTATTACAAAAACAAAACAAAAAAAAACCCACCAAACCAAAAACACACCAAAACCCAACATAGTCTGCAGGCAGTATTTTCTACTACAGTTGCAGAACTACTTTAACCTTCAGCCAAACGCCTTGCTGTTTTAACCTTCCAAGACAGACAAGGATGTGTAGCTCCTATGATGTAATGCCCTATCTGGTCTCCTGGAACAGGTGAGAAATATGAAGAAAAAAAACCCCATACCTGGCCTGTGCAAATACAGAATGAGCTTTGCTGTCTTCTGTTTTGTAGGATGACATTAAAAGAGGTACATAAAAATAAAACACATAATTGAATTACATAATATTCTATCATATGAATAAATCCTGCCTAGCTTTCCGCTACATACTTACCTGAGGGTGTAAGAGGGCTGTAGATGTCAGTTTTCTGATGTTTGTGTCCCTGGCTTTTTGTGCTTTATCCTTCCTTATATCTGCTGTTGGTTGAACTGCTGTCCCCCCACACCAGCCCCAGTGGCTGGGATAGCATTAAAAGCCTTTAATGAGTGTGTAAATTCAAACTTTCTCATTTTGTTGTTGTCTATATAAAAAGAAAATTCTCCTTATTACTAGAGGTTAAGCAGTTATTTGATGTGTAGTTGGGTTTTTTTTCCTTTGGCTGACACTTTTTTTAATAGTCTCTGAAGATTTGCTTTACTTCCAGAAGACTTGACCACAAGAGAAACCTGGGCTTGTTAAATATGTCAATGCTCAATCTACTAATTTTCTTTGTAAAAACTTAATAGTAACCAGCTGCTTTGATATGTAGCAGAAATAGTTTTTAATTTCATATTAGTCACTTTATAGCACACTGTATGCACACTGTTAACCAGTTTGTAGCACTAGGCAAAAAGAAGATATATTTTATTTATTATGGAAAAGAATTAATAATACTATTAACACTTTTAATGTTACAAAAATGGCATAAGACTTTTTTTTTTTAGTATAATCACTATTAGTATTTTTTGTATCAGTTTCTGCTTATGTTGTGACAAGTGTGTTCTTACACATTTGTAAAGTTCCATGGTTTTGAAGGGTAACACTGTAAATAGGTAACCTTCAAACAAACAAACCAGGGGAAGGTAGGAACACTGGAAATCAGAGCCTGATTGGCAAGCTTGCTTCCCCAATCTTGGATCGCAGTTTAAGAACTGATGTGTTTAGATTTTTCTGCCTCCAGATTAGATGATATTTCTCTGCTTAGAACGGTAGGGTTTGCTTATCTTTGATAAATGCATTTAGATGATACTCCCTACAGTTCATTTAAACTTTTCCTCTTGCGTCAGGATATGGGTGTTACATTGAGTTTAGTTATAATTTAGGGAAGTGATGCAAAACTCTGTCCTCAACCTGTAGATACTTACTACAGCACTTAGCATTTGCAAAATGGTTTTGAAAAGTCCAGCTTCAAATGCATCTTAGTGTGGTATAATTCTATTCAAATGTACTGGGTATTTTAGGAGTATTTTCACTTACAACAGTGTAAGAGTGCTTTCCTTTTGCAAAGCACGTAGAACCTTATGGTAGTGAACTGTGCTGCAGTGACTTGGTGCTGGTTGAGCTTTAGATTTTGTGTGAAAGGTTTTAAGAGCTTTACTGAAATGGAATTCCTAATTTAGTGAATAGTAATATAGCAGAGAATAAGAAAAATGGTAATTCTTGGCGGGGGGAGAGGAAGCAAGTGGACTTGGGAACAAGATACTTAAAATAATATTTAGTTTTAATTTAATGCTGTATGGTATGGTCCCAGCTTTTCCTTCTGTATTGAGAATATAGAAAAACTTGTATTACTGTACTTTATTTCCCCAAATTATACCTCAAGACTAGATCTAACAGAAGTGATTATGCCATACATTTTCTTTTTCTTTTTTCAAATCTTACCCATTTTGTAGTTGAAAACCCAAACTGTCAGTGGTCTGTTTACTTTATCTCACTCATGTGCAGTGGAAATAAGTGGCATTTGTAGAACACACAAACTATTTTTGCCTGAATGCTCCATTTATGATTTATAGCCAACATGTATCCCTGATTTTCTTTTGAGATTGATCTTTATTGTCTTTGTGTACTAACTCATTGCAGAAGCACTTGTCTATTTTGAGCTAAACCAGACCTCTTGTAAAAAGAATCAAATTATTTCATCATGTTGAAAATGAAAAGCTATAATTACTTGTAATTTGGCTTCAGAATTTTTGAAAATTGGAAAATTCTTTTCCAGAGGTTTAAGATCACTCCAAATCATAACCTGTGGAAAATAGGAAATAATTTTCTGTTCAGTTTAAAAGTGATTTAATTTACACTTTTGACAGCTATTTTCCTTTGATATTTGGGTAAGAGAAATCATTCAGCTATGTGGTTATTACTAAAATATTTTCTGATATCTTTTATTCTATATGGATCACAACTTTATTTTGATTTCTTTGAGCCCAAACAGAATCTGATGCACTTGAATAAGTACGTGGAGTAATTTTGGACTGCTTGAGTTTATTAAACAATTGCTTGCATTTCATTTATTTGTCTGTTTTTTTTCCTGGTCTTTGTAGTTATTTCAGTCTGTTTTAACAAAAACACAATATTCTTCTATGCTTTTATCTTTATAAGTTTAAGTGCAAGCTGGAAAAATCTGATGTACCTTGTAGTTCTAGGTATTTTTCCCAATGACTTATGTAAAAAACAACTACTTCAAAGCTCCATTCTAACTTGTTAATAATCATCATCATTACCATCAATATTACAGGGAATGTACTGCCTATTTACCTTTTTATAAAATCTTTTTTTAAACTTAGCTGAATAGGTAGGATAACTAGTGTAAGATCACTCTGTGTTCAGTTCAGCAGGCAGCCAAGTCTTCCAAAACCCTAATGCACTGGCAAAGGAAGTAACCTCTAGAGTCAGCAGAGGGTTCGGTTGGTAGTTTATGGCCAAGCAGAAACTGAGTATAAGCCAAGGTAGGAGGCAGGATCCTGTGGCATGGGACTGGCAGCCAGAGGCAGGCCTGTTGATTGTCACCTTCAGGCTTGAGGTTAAAACTGCGTTTTAACTGAGTAGGGCAAAGTCTTTTTCAGCCCTAACTGCGCTGTGGGGAGAAGAGTGGGGAGATAATTAGGTTGCACTCAGGAGGATGTAAGGACAATTACATATGATTAAAAAACTATGGTAGAAAGTAAACCTTAGTGTAAGCCTTGTCTTTTCCATGTTAATTTGGGAAAATCACTTAGGTCAAGGCACATAACTGCTTGAGTTAAGCTTTTTGTAAGCATATTTCAAGTAATTTATGGGTCTTTTTAATATTTATCAGCTGTGATATGGGCCAGTTCATGCAGGGCATATGGGAAAGGTCGCTTACCTGCTTCTAGTGCTCATGTCTGATATGAAGGCAGGAGATCTGTAGAAGAAATGGGTATAAATACAGAAAGTAACATCTTGCAGTGGATAGACTTAATAACATAACGCTTACATACCCATTTTCATCAGTTTTCATTCCAAGAGAGTATTTCTGTATCACAGAGAAAAACTGAGGTGTGGAAAGAGATTTGGCCATGGACATCTAGTGAGCCAGCAGTAGAGCCAAGAATAGGAACAAGCTCTCTATGTTCCCACCCACTAGTCATATAAACCTTGAGGCAAACAGTGTTCTCTTTCAGCTCCAGTGCAATTCCAGGGATATACTTTCTAATAGTTACTGAGACCTAATCTTAGTACAGCCTCTGACTTTCTATGGTTATCCATCGAAGTTCAGTGTAATGATTTTTTTTGTATAATCCAATTCCTTAACTACTTAAAAAATGCCTCTTAAAAATATTCACAGGGAAGGAGGTGGAATCTGCTAGAACTAACAAAAAGTTGGGTATTGTATATTGGCATTATGCAGCCTCCTGCATCATTCATTGACTGTCTAGCACTATGCAGCCAGTTCTTCACTCGTCATCAGTTTGGTTTGTGTGATCGGACCTTTTGTGGATCAAACCTCCCAAAACAGAATTGTTTCAGATTTAAATTGAGCCAAAAACCAAGTACAAATCTGCATTTTTGTTATTTTTAAATTTGTACAGCTCAATGAAGAATTGGATCTCATGATGTAGGAAAACTTTTTTTTTTTTTTGTGAGATGGTTTTATTATGCACAGAGTTCTTTTTTTTTTTTTTTCTTTTTGAAAGAATCACATTTCCCCAAGATTAACAATACTCTTAAAATTATTTTTGAGCTGTTATAGATATAAGAGTTTTTCTGGATCTTTTTTGCTTGGCTTCTTGCCATTTGCTGCTGTGGAAAGTACATCTTCATGCGAAGAAGCGTGTGTTCTTTCTGAAGGTTAACAAGGGCCTGCAGAGCGCAGCCTAAGCATCTGGCTCATGAGATTAAAAACCTTAGAAGGAAAGAGCTGTAGACCTCAGAGGATGAGTAACCACCTTAAAAAGAAGGGTAGGTGTGAACAGACAACCTAAGAAATGGAGGAAAATATTGATCAGCAGGAAATTTGTCTCTTTTTAGTGAACAAGAAGTATAAGGCTCTGCTGAGAACTGATAAAAATCAGGCTCTCAGATTTGGCAAAGGGCATTAAAAAAAGTAATGAGAGGTCTGGTAGGCAATTACTCTGAAGGTTACACTAGGATAGATCTTATTAAATATTTTCATTATTGACCTGGCTTCACGCACACACAAAGCAAAATTGTAGTTATGAAAACCTGCTGAGGACATGGAACTGGGAGACATTGTTGGTGTGTTGGAGGGTTGGAATGCCACAAGAATTGTATTATTTTGAGGTCTAGAGTAGTAGAAATTGGAAGGCATGTAATCAGAATGCGAGGTTGGTCACTTAGAGACGAGCAAGGTTTTCACATAACATTTGAGAGGTTGATGGGTGGAGGGATTCCAGCAGGTTGTTGCTTCTCCTGCAATGCCTCGATTGCAGACCTTAATTTAATGAATTTGCTCTTTCCTGATTTATTTCCTGATGAAGGCAGTCCCCTAGATGCCTGATTCCTGACAGGCATTTTATTAAAAATTAAACTGTCAGCCAGGAAATTTACAAAATCTATGTAATGGTTTATTTATATATTTGTGTTGAATATCCATTAAAGAATTTTATTCATATAATTAGAAAAATTATGAGGAAAGAAATACATGGGAAGTTATTTAGATTTGTTAGGTTCGTTTTGGGTTTTTTACCTCCTTTATTTATTTATTTTGTATACATACCAGAGAATATCAAACAAATATCCCATCAGTTGGGTAAACAGACATGTGACACTACGTGACACAAGTGATCTTTTCGACCATGTTGTGTTTGCTGTCCACATAAATAGGATATCCTGAAATAATTTTCTTGACAGTGCTTCAGGATTTGTTTGGAGTAGGTTTCTATCTTTATACATACATATAAAAACATAGGAAACAATCCAATATTTTTTCTGAAGTTGGAAGTTAATATTATCCTCATAAATACTGATACTCTGGATTTCCTATGTGTAAAGCTGTTGTGGTGTGAGTTTCCCAACAGTAAAAAGGAGTCTGATACACCACTGAGGATGTGAGTTTGTGCCCAGGTTCTGGTAATAATGTGGATGCTGTGCTGGAATGTGGTTACACAAAAAGCCTGTGACTGTTTGCATGATTAATACTTTTTTCTCTGTTGCTAAAGAAGTATTGGAAGGAGTGTTCGGCACTGTTGGGACAACTTCGTGTCCATGGAGATGTTACTATGAAACTTTTAGAAAGATTCCTGTATTATTAGTATAAAATCCTATTTCTGGCATGTTTTATTTCCTCTACCTACACATGTATGCGTGTCCCTCTTCTTAACAGCTCTTCTCAAGCTCATTCACCTACCTGTAGCTAAATGTATTGGTCCATACTGTGTTGATCCCATGAAATCCTAGTGCTGCAAATTCCAACTCTCTTGACTCTGGCCTTTCCAGTCCAGCCCCTGCGCTTGACTCATGGCTCAGCTCATGGGAGAGCATCTCTTACCCCACTGGCTGCCTGGCTGATTTCCTGCACTGCCAATGTGAATTCTTCCTTCTCAGCTCAGGTCTCCACAGTCCATGTGCCATGAGTGTTTTTCTCATGGATCACTGGATCTTCCACCCTCTCCCCAGTCTGTCAGTTGATTTCTTCAGTATATCCTACAAAGGAAATGCATCTCTCCCATCACTTCTTTCCTCTCTCTGGGTTCCCAGGATGAGAAATTGCAATCCTTCCTGTTATGCTAGTGCAGCCTAACCGTTTGTCTTGGCTCACTATTGCAGTGGGGAGAGGAGGAAATGGGATGGTGGAGCAGGAAATCCCTGCCTGATCAACTGGCCTCCCATGGGCTCACAAGAGGGAGTTTCTTAACTACACTGTGATTCAGACTCTTTGGTGAGAAGAGGGACACTTCTGGGAGTTGAAGAATGGCATACAGAACTAGTAGTGATCAAATCTAAATAGAAAGGTTTTGTTTGTTTGTTTGAAAACATAACAACAAGCACTGAACTACAGCAGTCTTAAAATATAGAAGAAAACCCACCGCATTTCCTGAAGGGCTGAAGTTACAGAATTGCATCCCATACTTTTTCTCTGTACCTGTGGGTCTTATTGTGGAAGGAAGATTATGTTGTATATTTTAACGCTTTCCCGTGAAATTTGGAATAACTTCTAATATCCTTTTATAGTTTGGTAGAGAAAATAGTGATTTTATGTATCTATAATTCTGTGCTTTATGTATGAATTATTGTGCTGTTACTTAAAATCATTTACAGTAAGATAATTCAGACTTCTCTTTGAGTCAAGCCTAAGAAAATATCTGTAAATTAGTGCTAATGGTCAGTGTGGCTGGGGGAGAAACTCTTTCGTGTTTGGAATTGACTGCAAGATTGAACTTACTCCACTTTATTGCAAAGTCAATATTCAGCTTAAAAATTAAAAAGGTTAATAATTATTAGGTTTTCAGAGGAAAGTACTAGTGTTATGACCTGTCTAACATCATACAGCTACAAAAATGCTATAAAATGATTTTTTAAGCTTATATTTATAGTGAGTAGATGGCTTATTGCTTCATCTCACTACTTATGCATCCATGAACTGCTAATTAATACTTTTGCAGTAATTAAAGAATATTTTAAATATACACTATTCTTCTGAATTTTAAAAGATCAGGAGTTTTTTATTAATTTAAAAGGATAATAGGACTGACCCATACTTTCATCAACTCTTTAATAAAGAGGTGCTTTTTTAGATAATTTAAATTTTTACATTTTGATTGCAAGGAATAATAAAAAGTCTTTTTATTTCATACTTTTTTCCATTTACTCTTCTAACGTTAGTCACCATTGTATCAAAAAAGGTCATTGTTCTCCATAAAAAGGTGAGTGATTGCCTGCAAGTATTGATACCAGGGGAACTTGCATCCTAGCTGTTTTGACTCCTGGCATGCAATTTTCTTTATACATGAAGCTGCGGTTTATAAGAGAAATTTTAATTCCGTTTAGTTTCATCTTCTTTTCCATCACTTAGTTACTTGCCTGGGAATGTTTAATAATTGGATACCTCTTTGCAATGGAGCTTCTCTCAATGCTCCTTGATATGTGGCTGCCATAAGAGCACAGAGGAAAACAGAGTACAGTTTTTAGATGAGCAATACGGTGTGGAAATTCAAAGGTTAGATGCAAAAGAAGAGGTAATACCTCATAATCGAACAGCTGATACACTTGGAAAAAACACATAAGCTTCAGGCACTTCTAGCTCTTTCTCAGATATAAGGTAGAATTTGCAGCCTTCGAGCTTGACAGAAGTAGAGATCATTTGCCTTGGAGTGCAATTGATTAGGCTTATTACAAGAATTCAGAGGAAGAGAGGATTGCTGCTTAAGGAGGAGAGGAGTGGTATTAACAGGAGAGACAGCAGAAGAATGCAGAGGAAAAGTGTAAATCATTGGGCACAGAGAGTTCCTGCAGGACACCCATAGCATGCTGTCTGATCTCAGCCTTCCAAAGCAGAGGGTCAGCTCCCTGGAGGCAAGCGTATGCTGCCAAGGAGATACTTTTACTGGGAGCAGGGTGGAAAGGTGTAGCAACTGTGAAATGGGTTACAAATAGTAAATATTGTTAAAAAGACTTAGTCATTGGCAGGAAATTTGAAAATCATAGAAAACATCCTACATATCAACAAAGTGGGTTCTAGATGATTCTTTTAATCTTTAAAATGCAAGTTGATTTTCATGATCTGTCTTCATATAATTTGCATCATATATTTGTGTGCCTTGGCTTGTGCATGATGTGGTGAAGTATCTTTGGATTTCCTGGCATTCCTATTTTTAATACAGTTTTTAAGGATTACCCCTCTTAAGATTTGGGGGGGGTTGTGTGTTTTAAAGCAAAGAGTAAACAAAAGATAACTGCATTTACTAAACTTAAGATGTCCAAGTAATGACAAACTAACTGGTTAGTTGTGGTGCATATTAAACTGTTTGTGTAAATGTTTATTTTTCCATGTCAGAGCCAGACTGATTCACAAGCTATGCACATTCAGGAATTTTGTTAGACAGCACAAATGTAGAAGCTGGAGGCATGGATGCACAATGAAGGAATCACTCCTCTGTCCCTGCTTAAATGTGCCTCTTGGATTTGAGTAGGTGATTTCTAGTAAGTGGTTTGTTCATCAATCTCTATTTGTGAGCTATTTGCTCACATTTGATACAAATCATGACTCAGTTCAAAGAACTGAATAGGCTATGCAAATATTTCCACAGGTTGTTTGCATCTAAGTAACTGGATCCATGTCCATGGCGGAACTCACTTTCCTGCCTTTTCCACGTTCATGTGTTTAAGGATACCCTTAATTTTGGCTGCCTTGCATTTGCCATAGTTGTCTGACCTTTTCTTTCAGCTGACCCAATAGTGAGAGGTGCTGAGCGGGGCATTCTCCCAGCCTGCAGAGGGAGGGGAAGGTGAGCCATGTTTTTCAGAGCAGGTCTTTTGCTTTCGTGCTATATTATTGGCTCCCTTGTGTTCTCATATAATATTGTTTACAGAACACCTAGTAAAACATGACATATAAGTGCCGCAAATTGTATGGACGAAGTGGAATAGTCTACCACGATGTATATTTAATTTGCTGAACTGAGAAATACTTTGTGATCCTGGTCAACCTTTGCTTTTTATTCTATATTAAGGTTCAGAGATTTCTGCTTTCTCTTTATATCTCCCTTCTGTAGAAAAGAAAGTGGTACATGAAAACTGGGAAGTGTAATATGTTTTGACCATCTTCCTAATCTGTGTAAGTGGGCAATAAAGGACTCTACAGTACTCACAGTACAGCTCTGCTACTCAATCTTGGTGCCATTAGTTAGGCTGGATGCAACACAATTAAGGACATTTAGGGCTGTCTTTTCACATGAACTTATATGGAATACAGTTAAAGGGACATTCTTGTTTGCAGTGTTCCTACAAGTTCAGTTGTCTTCAAAGTGGTTTGCTTACTTAAAATATATATTTTTAGTGGTTGAGTGCTCGTGATGAGGTTTTGCTGATTATTTAGGCATATGTTTTTCTGAGGTAGTGTGCAGGTTTTCTAAGCAAACTTGTGATGGAAACAGTATTTTGTTTCACACTCTTGCAGAGTGGAATACTAAACATTGTCATTTCTCTCCCCTGATAAACCTCTGAGTGGTAGTCTAGCTGCTAGTGTGGGCAACTATGTTACATTGAACAGATTCTACAATTTACTGCTATCTGCATTTCACAAATTTCCGTTTTAAAAATTGCAATTTCTTAATTTTAAGAATTTTATAACATGGACTGGTTGACACCTCTTTCTTTTAAATGTTGTAGTTGATGGATCACTTAGAGATTCTTATTTTATGTTTTGTTTGTTTGCTCATGCTGTAGTAGTGTAGGTATAAATTTTTTTGAACCTCAGCTGTCAACCAGTACTAACCTGTAAATCCCAGTTTATTGTGAAGATTTACTGAATAGTTGCTGTTGCAAAAGTTGAGACCTGACAGGGAGATGAACTCAGTATTTTAAGCAGAATTCAGCATGCGTGACATGTAATGTTCTTAGTGATGCAGTCTAAACTTTTAAAAATAATAAACCTTGAACTAAAAATATGAAGTCAAAAGTAAAAACTAGGTATCAGCACGTTTTGAAAATACCTGAATGTAACAGTATTACATTTGGAGATGGAGACATAAGCCAGCTATGAAAGCTTTTGTTTATATCTCCATCTGTGACACTGAAGCGCAGCGTTACCGAGATTTTATTCTGGGGTGGGTAGGTGCTGCCATTTTTGTATTTCCTGAGTTGCTTCCTTCTCTCCTTATTTTGAAAATTGCTGAGGGATTTTTATTTTCTGTTGTTTCTGTTAAGGACAATAGGCATAAGAACATGGTGTGCCAGTGGAATTGGTAAGGGTATTGAAAAATATTGGGGTGGAGAGATGTTTCGTAATATATACGAAGTGCAAAATACTGCAGGAAAGGTGGACTAGCATGATTGGCAGTATTTGCTTGTGGTTATCTAAATACTGAGTTTATTTTGAAATCTGTCTCTAATGGAGAAAGGAGTATTTGAAATCAGTACACACTAAAAACTTTACAAAGCAAGTATTTTACTCACCATACTCTGGTGTAATGTATTATGTGTTACAAATGAAGTAACAAGGTGCATTTTCTAAACAGAAGTGAAAAGGCTTTTTGTGATGTCTTGCAAGTTACACAGTAAAATCCATTTCCCTGTTCCTAGCACAATAACTCCTTCCTGGACCTTTGTAGTTCACGTACGTCTTGTAAAAGGTCTGTGGAGCAAAGCAAAGCATTTGTTCAGGCGTGCCTCTGCTAGCTTTGATTTAACAAGGGCAGGTAGCGGCTGCCGCTGTAATCTGGTACTGTGGGCTCTGCTATGGCCTAACGACCACGGTACCAGCCTGCTACGGGCCCCCATCTGAACTTCTGTGGTTTCCTTCATGTAGCACGTCATCTCCTGTCATCTGTGCCAGCTACACTTGCATGTCAATGCAGACAAGCTGTTTGACACATAACTGAAGGAAAAAAGGCATTGGACTGGAATATGTATCAGCTCCACCCTGGTGCTAATTCTTTTTTTCTAGTCCTTATTACAGACTTTAATAAAGTGCTCTAGCACTTCTTAGTTTATGAGGAGGGTTCTTGTGAATGTGTTAACACTGTGCCACAAAGGAGGAGCGCTGCTGGCTTGTGTGCTGGCCTGCAATGTCAGCCGGTGCTTCCTGTATCAGGCTATCAACCTCTGGGTGCCGAAATGAAGCACAGTGCAGCCGGTGCTCGGCAGACCTGGATGCAATTCATCTCAGCAGTCAGACACAGAGAAATGCCTTATAAGCTCGCTGCGTTCTTCTGATTTCTGTAAATTCATGTCTGGATTCCATTATCACATAATTGCAGTTGGACATAAGATCCCCCTAGAAAACTGTTCTGACCAAATCAATGTATTAGAAATGGTCTACTGCTGCATACTTGAATGTGTTTCAGTACTGGCAAACCAGTCAAGAAAGAGATTTGTCTGCTCATATAACTAAGAGCCAAGGACTTTTTGGTCATGAGAGGTAAGATTTCATGTATTCTTTCTCTGCCCCAGGTTGACTTTCCTTGGGCAAATTACTGAAGTCAGCAATTTCAAACTTAGGAGACTGGAGTTAGGTGTTGACAGCCATCTTTAAGTACCTAAATAAGTGGTCTCATTTTAAGAGGTCCTGAGCACACAATTCTTTTTGACTTCAAAAGAAGCTGCAAATGCTATGTCCACTTTGATTAATTGAAAGGCTGACCATCAAAGTGAAATTATGTTGCCAAGCTAAAGGAAAAGAAATAAAGACTTAGCACACTGTATAAATCAATCGCAGATCAGAGTTTACTGGGTATAAAATGTACAGCATCTTATGTGCCCTTTTGTACTTTCTGAATCTCACTGGGCCCAAAACTACAACAGAAAACCCCTCACGGTTTGTGAAATATGGCAATGCCCAGAAACATTTGCCAGTTTAGCCACTGAAAAATAGATATGGCTGCTCAAAATTTATACTGTTTGCTAGGGCCTTAGGTGAAAAGAAAACGAAATTTTAAAATGCTTATTTTTTTTCATTTGAAGGTAATGTCTAAATCCTCAAGAGATGAACAGCCTACTACCTTCCCCTACTTTGATCGATCTGTCTTTGAGGCATGATTTACACCTTATTATAGTACTTCAGGTTGTGGCCTCTGTTCCTGAAAGTTTTCTGGAGATAGGTGTCTGGGGAGTTTAAAAAAAAAGACCTGATAAGTGCCCTGATGGAGAAAAAGGCACGAGTTTTTGTGTGTGTGTGTTGGTCGTGTTTGCCAGTCCTCACAGCAAAAGGAACACTTTTGTGCAAGGGAAACTTCAGCTGGGGCTTGAATAACTCCTGAGACATAATATCATGAGAGGACAGAATTTACTAACTCCACTATTTGTAGAATTATGGTTTTCTTTTGGGCTTGGTTTGCCAGCTCTTACATCCTATCCTCATCGTGTTTTCTGGGTCATCAGCACATTCAGGCAAACCAGAGTGCCAGCTTTAAACATGGCATTTGTGTTACAACTACATATTTGGCGTAATGTAGACGCTGAGGCATCAGCAGTGCTGTTACTCAAAATTACCATGATTTTGGTTCAAAATGAATGTTCAGTGTTGAGCAATAGAAGATAATAGTTTCTACCACAAGTTCATCACCTTCCCTTTTTTAGTGGCTCCTTGTCACCAGCACCCAAATACTGATCTGCCTGTATAGCCCTCTGATGGATCTTCTAGTGACAGAGGCTGCTGCTACTTGTGTCTGTGGGTGGGAAACAGTAATCACTTCCATCACTTCCTTCCTGACTTCAGTATTGGAAGGTGTGTGTGAATTTGGAAATCTCTCCATTTCATCATCATTCTCTCCAATACTTTTTTTGTATACAGCTGAAGGCTAGGTAACAAGTTTTTACCATGGCTCTTTGATATTGCTGAAGCTCACTCTGTTATCTGATAAGATTAGTAAGTCAAGCAGCATGAATGGTTATTAAGTGTAATTGTTTGTTTATATAAATATGACAATAAAATAGTTTACTGACACAGGGCAAGTGACCCAATTATTCAGATTTTGAAGGTGCAGAGAAGATGTGCTATGTTGCTGCACTTTAGGGAAAGAAAACCTTTATTCAACTGCTCATTAAGTTTTATTTCTTTTTGCAGTGCTAGTTGATGGGGAACTACTGGTAGTTCATCAATACTGCAATTCATATTTTTGTCTCTAGAAAAGAAAGTTGTTGTAACCCCCTTACTAAGTGACCATTTCCTGCAGTGAAAGCTGCAGTTCTTCCTGTCAGACAGTCTAATTGGACATAAGTGAAGTGATACCACTAGGTCTCACCCTGAGTCTTCTATAGCTCCTGCTTTTTATTCTCATCTGCTTGCTTTAAAGGTGGGTTTGGAAGTTTCCATGAAAATTTCCACAGGCTTTATCTCAAGCCTCATGCAAAAAAAGTCTTAAAACAATATAGACAGCTTCATTAGCCTCTCTGAATTTCTTCAAAACACTTGGCTTAAATAGGAGGCTAGCCAAACTGAGAGACCTAACATTCTCAGAACTTAGGTTTTTTTTGGCTGACCATAACCTTTGTAGTTTAGCGATGTGTCTAAAAGTCCACAACACAACCAAAACCATCCAAAATAATGTCGGAGTCCCAGTAAAGCAGAAGAAACAGTGTGATTAATCTAAACTTCAGTATTTTGGTAGTTTCTTGCTCTGCCGTATGTGTTTATTTGTAGCTGAAGAGCAGAGTATTTTAACAGTGCACAGGTCTGTAAGAACAGGGCTTCCTCCGCTGCTTCCTGCTGAGCAGGAGCAAACACAAACTGTAGTCTGCTGTTAAGTTGTGCATAGCCCATCTTTACGTGTATCTCCCCTGACAGACTTTTATTGTGCACCTCAGGGTCAGCCACTGGATGCTTCATTATTTCAGCTCGTGAAACTGATCCCTGTAGTCAGATTTAAAAGAACAGGCTATTGCCCAGTTCACACAGAGCAACTCCAACCCTAAGGCAGGCCAGCTTCTAGGCTGGGATCTCCAGGCAAGGTTTCATTACTCCTTATTTCCTCCAGAAACCTGGCTGAGCGACAAGTAAGCTGTTAAAAAAATATTTTATCAACATTTTCTGTAAAGAATGTGGACTTGCCGAACATGAAACATTTTAAGGAAGTGCAAACTTCTGACTTGTTTCCTGCCTTTTTACCTGGCAAGTTTTCTGGGACTTCATGGCATCTTGCTTGAGGAAGTTTATCGGAGTTTGCAGCCTCCAGGGTCTCCACTGCACTGTGCCACTGAACCTGGAGCCTGGCAGCAATGGTACTGCTGGGAGATCTTGACCTCTTGCTAGGAATCCTCTCAAAAGTTAACAACTTCTGAGGAAATAGGGAAACCAAAATTTATATAGCGGATCCTAGGATTTCTTGTATTTCTAAGATTTAATTTCACTACAGTTCATCCAAGTAGTAGGTACTCATTTGTAAAATAAGCTGCAAGGTTTAGACACTTAAAATATGGGGTTACTCAACCTTCCCTCAACCACAGTTAGTTTTGGGTTTTGTTGTTAGGTGTCTCAGGTATGTTGATGCCAACCTTCCTGCAACTTGAAGGCAGGCTTTTGTGGGCCTGACAAATTCTGGGAGCACTCCCAAAATTCAGTTGAATTGACAGATATGTTCTTAGGACAAGATTTTTTTGGGTTTGTTTCCTCCCCCGTTTCAATAAATATTAAGAAAACCTAAACAATAACAGTTAACAAAGTCATGTCTGCAGAGTTTGTAATGTTGTAATTAAATGAATTTTCTAGTAAGCATTTGGAAGTCTGTGATAAGCAAGACGTTTTTAAATTTTTTTTTTTAATACCCATTAAACACTCAGGTTAGTTTCATACATAACTGCAATTCTTACCAAATTTTATTTTATTGCAGTTTTAAATAGTTTTTGTTCTTAAATTTTCTCTTTATGTGCAAAAATAAATGTACCCCTTCCTCGGGGCTTAGCCTGTTTCTCTATATTTGGAATTGCATAATTCGTCATGTTTGATAGGGAGTTAGACCTGTGAAATCCAGTGGTATTGCTCTAGAAAAATTATAGGATTTGTGGAGGGAAATACCTCCCTCCAAACAAACAAAATCCCAATCCCAAAATGAAGTCAAACCACCAAACCAAAAAAAGACCATAGCAAAATCTATACAAAGAAAAGTATATGGCTCTTGTTCTCTGTATAATTGCCCCACTAGTTTTTCAGATATTTTCAGAGGTCTTTAATTATTTAAAATTTATATGACATTTTACAATTGCTGTTATTTTATACTCTGAAAAACTGGTTGCTTTCATGTCTGAAATCACAGAGAAATCATATGAACTAAACATTCTTGCCATTGCTTTTATGCATTGCATGTTTAGCATCTAACTAAAATGCGAGCAGAAAGCTCATCATGAAAGAGACTACTTAATTAAAAATTAAACGATGAATTAAAACTTAAATTATGCAAAACTAATAAGCTACGTTACCAAAACCAACAATTAATTTACTACAATGTATGAAAAGAAAATGCTAGCGTTTTTACTTTTGTTTCATGTTTGCACTGCAGTCTGCATAGTCTGCTGTTTCAGAATTCCTCACCTTGAAATATTGACACATCTGAATTAAGGTATAAATCAGTGATTTTTAGGTTTTTTGAGTTTTGCAAAACTCATCAGAGAGTAAAACTTCGATATTGTAAAGGAATCTGTTATAAAGTGTGATGAATCCAATTATTTTTCAATTAATGTAATATCATTTCTGTGTATAAGATTCAGATCAGTGCATCGCATCACCTTGTTCAAATCAATAGAGTTAAAATGGACTTGTTGACAAAAACTACAATTTAACCTATTGCTGCAATTCCCTGGTATAAAAGGTTTATTTTTTACTTGAATTGCTTCCAACTAATTGCAAATGCTGAGGTTCCGCATACAGTATTTATGTGTGCATACGTGTAAAGAGAACAGACTAAGCTCGCCTTTAAATTCTGTATAATGCTGTATAAAGGAATTGTTCCCTAAGTCCCTGTGTCAGAGGCACAGGAAGACATTTTTTTAGCAAATATGGGCATGTGTGCCTATACATCTGAGATACTACAGTGGCTGAATACTCGACACGCTGCAAAGTATGCTTTACTGTAACACAAGCAAAGGGAGACATTTCCAGTAGTATCTGCTGGCGTTTTTCATGACTGTATTCTTCAGGCTGAAGGAAAGGAATTAGGGAATTAAAGAAAACTCCATCTGATTAAGTTAATTATGAAGCTTGGATCTAATACTTTATTATTGCTGTACACTAGAAGGTGGAACTAATTTACATTTGCATTTTTTTACATTTTAGTATTACATAAAATAACATTAGCTTTTAATGTTTCATATCAAATTTTTTCAGCACTTTTTCTCTCAGGTCTTGCTAATTTAGCCTTTGTTGCTATATAAGTAGTTGTTTCTGTGGCACTATAATTTAAAAGTTTACATTAAAAATAAAATCAATACTGGGATAAAAGCATGAAGAGTACAGCTAAAATAATTTATAATAGCTCTATTGGTGATGGAAATCTAAGGAATGAATATTGTATATAATAAAGGCAATTACCTGAGCTGCTTATAAGGAAAAATACTGCTCTTGGTGTTGGGGGATGGAGGGAGGAGATCATGGAAGCAGTTACAACTCTAATTTTCTGGGTTGAGCTATGTTAGGCCTGGCATAAATTGCAGCAGCCTAGAGGTACATGTGCCATCTGAGGATTGCATTCTGCCCTGACATCTTTGTGAATGTGTCAGAGAGGTGTGGGGGAGAAAGAGCAAAGGCACTGGTGTCTGCTGGGGGTTTGTGCTCACTGGGAGGTCTCAAATTTTCTCAATCATCCTCTCACATCAAATAAAGGCTTTGGTTGGTTTGCACAACTTAAAGTCCAGTAGAGCGAGTTCTGGTAAGAAAACAGGCTTGGTATTTAATCTAAGTGATTTTTCTTACTTCTGCATTTATCAGGTAAAAGTTCTCTCTTCAACAAAATGAAGTGTTTAATCTACTATCACGAAGAGTGAAATGAGAATAAAGATTGACTTGGATATAATCTTTCTAAGTACTCTTGATGGACATCTTAAGATTCAGCTTAATTTAATTGAAATCTTAAACTCTGTCTTTTTGGGAAGCTCTTTTATGTCCATGGTTAAGTGAGCAAGGCAATGACATGTTCCCTTAACAACTGTTCAGGAATCATTGGGCTGATTGACTAATGTTTCTGCCCTTTTTATGCACTTCTGGTGTTCCATCATGGCTTTCTCCTTCCTCTGCATATAAGTGGATTTATCTGAATGATAATAAGCCAGATGGTTAGGTGGTAGGCCAGGTATTTTGAAGGTAAGCATATTCTTTGTCATAGAGCCATGTTAGCCAGGAGCTCTGCACCACATTTCAAATCCTTCAGCAGTCTCCCCAGGAGGTGGCAGCTGAAGAAGCCTAATGGATATCATCACCTTCAACTGTCAGCTCCTTTTTTCCTGTCTGTCATGACTGTTTACTTCTGATCATACCAGTTGACATTTATGTGTCACAATAGAAAACCGAACCAGTGCAGGAGTAAAGGCGACACTGGGTTTACGGTTACTTCTTGTATCACAACAGGCAGCTGGCAACTCATTAACACCATGTGGAGTGTCAAGTATATAGTATATTAAATAAAATTAATGCCTACAGGCCCTGTAAATAAGGAGATGGCCATAACAGACAATGAAATTACATGAATGGTTGAAACAGGAATAGTAGAGGTGACAGATTTAAAAAAAAAAAAAAAAAAAAAAAAAAAAAAAAAAAAAAAAAAAAAAAAAAAAAAAAAAA
>NW_020955329.1:335397-385397 GCF_003031625.1 Empidonax traillii
GAAAAAAGACATGTGGCATGGGAGAGTTCTGCCAGGCATCCAGTGTCTTACTGGAATCTGTATGTTTGGGAGCAAAGGTAGTGTTAAGATCCTCTAAGATAACCACCCACGTTCTCTTTAGCCATTATCCAACAGTGAGCGTGAGTACGGAAGAATTAGATCCAGCCATGGTGATCCGGGGAGAGGATGTTAGCTTGAGTACAGTCCTGAGAGTGATGAATAGAAATTCTTTTCTTCATAAATAGCTAACATGGCTTTGTAGAAAGCAATCTCCCAGTCCTTTACTCACATCTTCTGGAATAGCCACTCTCCTTCTGTACTAGATGGCCTACGTGGGCTGTTTGCCATATGCTTTGCTTTGTTTGCAAATACTTTTCTTGCATCTGCTGTCTTGTGTCAATGAATGATTTGGGCTAAGCTGTGGTCTTAATTTTGGCAGGTAAAATGCGTAGGGTATTGTGTATGGTGAAACAGTTTATGTAATTTATATGATACGATATGTTTCACCTTAAAATATCTCAAATTTACAAAAATCATTATACAGAGATAAAATTTTTAAAAAAAGTTTTTAATTTCAAATAAATTAATTTTCTATTGCAGAATTCCAAAACATAAATTTACATTGGGACCTTTTTACTTAATGGAAATTTTAATTCATATTTGGATTTATTTATATATTTTGGGTAGATGGACTCCAGTTGTTCTATGGAATACTAAAATGCTATCATGCATTTTAGGAAACATAGCAAATGGTGTCTAGGGGAAATGATAGGTAGAATTTAGTACAGAAAATGTCATTACCATCACAAAAGTTTTGTACTCAGTGGACATCATAAACCACTGCATTTTCCTTTAATTTAAACAGGCAGATCCTATAGACTGTAGATAAGATCTCTCTGGGCACTGTTGTTGCAGTGCTGTGCCTGCTAAGTAGTATGTGTTGGTTCATGTAAGTTCAACAGGCAAGAATTTACACAGCACATCAGTCTTTTATGTGATTAAACTGATGGAAGCATGTTTAAAAAGAAAAAAAATGTATTTTTGTTACTTTAACAAGCTGCTCTGCAATTTCTCATAGGAAACAGGGAAAAAAATTTAAACGCTATCCATTGTCATAATTAATTTGTTACTAAAAATTAATTGTGGACTAGTATATTGTCTCGTTAAAAAAAAAAAGGTACCTGCTTTGATTTCATCTTTTGACAGTGTATTTTATGCATTTATTGTTCATTAATTAGAGTTCCTACATATTTGCCCTTCTTGCCTGATTGCCTTTGCCTTTTATAGCTTACGGTGAGCTTTCCTTGCCTTTGCATTTGAGATGAGCTGAGATAGCCTCCTACAGTGATTGCGTCAGTTCCCTTCATAATTTTTATTAATCTTCACTGAGGACTTTTTCCCCCTAAAGAAAATGGAGGTCTGCTATATTACATTTACCTTTCTCATACACTCAGGATCATCTGTCATTCTGGATGGTTTCCTATATCTATTCTGTACTTCCTTAAGGTGGCTTGGATGCTGTTTTGAGTATGTGGCCCTGCTAGAGCCATGCATACTGCTAGAATAATGCTCTCTGACTTACATGTGACAAAAGGGTCAGGTTCTCAAAGGCTGCAGGGTGATCGTGTTGACCCAACTACTGTCTTGGGCTGCCCAGCTTGCTGACAGCGGAGCAGTTGAAGTGATGTACAGATGGCACAGGGGCATTGCTGCCTTTTCTGTTGTGGCTGTCGAATATGGAGAAAATGATGATGATGATGCAACCACTGTTTCTTACTGTGCTGTCAGAGAACTGATGACCATCTACCAATATGTAATGAAGTGAAACAAGTGGATCTTGTAGTTCAAACTTGTTAAAAACTCCTGACATATAACTTTTAAACATTTTCAGCATAGCTGGAAGATGTAAAGCAGATCCAGTTCAGAACTTAGAATGAAACTACAGAGACGTTTTCGTTTTCTGATTAAATGACACATAATGAAAGGAAAATGTAGCTGCCCATAAACTTTTGTTTATCTAGAAGCAGAACCATATGCAGATTAAAAAGCACAGGAAGTTTTTTAGTATTAGATTACTTAATGTATTGCTCTATGTACTTTATTAACAGATCAAAAGGGATCTTTAATGAGCTTTGAGCAGTTTGTAAGCATTTGTGTTTCACATTTTATTGCGTTGTACATGAACAATATTCTTTCATTCTGGAATAAAGAGAGGAAAAACCCTATCTTTCATCAAACATTAAAAGAAATGATAGACACATCTGAAAGGCAGAATATAAGATCATTATGTATTTTTTCATTTATCTGTATAGAATTGCCAAGTTGCTGGTATAGGTGGTCTGTCTATCTATGGCCTTTCTCTTTGCTTTAAGGAGTGCTGTAGTTAGTGCCTTCCCCTTGAATGCTCTGGGCAGTGCAGTCTCTGCTTTATGGTGACTTTTTCCAGGCCCAGGAGGCAGCAGCCGATGTTTCTTGCTGTACAGAGCAGTGTAATGCTCAGCTGTTGATCACCACAGGACCTTATTTCACTCTTCCTTTACCTCACCCCATTCCTGGAGGCTGTTTTATGGGCAGTTTAGGTGCCTCCATCTGAACATGGCTCATGGGGTTGCTACCTCTCCCATGCTGGCCAGCCTGGGGGCAGCCAGTCTGGTGCTGGGAACATCCCTGCCCACTGGGGCTTAACAGGGGCCACAGTTCCCTCTGCTGCTCCCCAGGCCAGCCTGGGATATGAATCAGGGGTTGGCTTCAAGGAGCCTAAGGGGAGAGGGTGATGGCTCCTGCATGCCTGCAGGCATGGCTTTGACCTTACATGTTTGGGTTTGTGGTGCCAACAATATCCTGCCATTTTTCACTGGAAGCCTTCTGATAGAGGTGTGTAGTTAGGTCCGTGTTCATTTAGGTAAGGATCACAAAAAGTTCACTTATTCTGACGGGGATAATTATAGTCATTTCTCCACCCTCTGTAGCCATGTGCTAAAACCCTGACAGCACTGTGGGAGGCAGGGCAGTGGTTGATGCTGGCTGGGGGCTGAGTGCTACTGGGGCAAGTGTGCTTTGTGTGATGGCTGGACACCACCAGGAGCTCCAGAACCTTCCTCACCCATGGTATGAGGGTGTGATCCCTGCAGGAGCAGTGTTTGGTTGATATCTTATGCTTGGTTGATCTTTTGGCCATAGAGCATGTCACCTCAAGGTCTGGAAAGGAGAGTTGTGTTTTGTACAACCCTGGGTCACCTTCTTGTCCTTTGGGGGGATTTTGCGCTGGCCACCCTTCCTAACCTCAGGCTTGGCAAAGCCATGAGCGTCCAGCTGTCACGCAAATTTACTTCATTTGGGAGTAAACTCAGAATAAGAGCGTTTAATTTCAATGTTTAATTTTCCGATATCCTAGAAATGGATTCGTAAGCCATAAGACCAGTAAGGTGATTTCTCCTCTCCTTGGAAGGACTCTCCTTAAAATCCAATAGACAGCAATTTCTTGCTAACCTGGGAGAGACCATCCTACCTGGCTGCCTGTATCCAGGCTCAGAGCTACAACCTGATTTCCCCCTTGGTGGTAGCTCTGTAGCAAGGGGAAAATAACTTTTCCCTTGGGGGGCAGCATCAACAGTGAAAGCATCCACAGTGTCAGGAAGAAATTTCTCGTCTCCAGCTGCAGTATTTTTCTGTTCATGGAAGCTGAGATAAATATGCTAAATATGCTTGCTTGCTTGCTTCCTTGGTTTTTGGTAGGCATATAGTATTCACTGGTTTTGTGTTACTGAGAGAAGATAATCTCAGTTTAAATTTCTTTTTCATTGTAAAATTTCATTAAAAATATGACTCCTAATTCTTCAGCAGATTTTTCTTACCCTACTGTCTTTGCTCCAGTTTAACCACCACAACTGAGTTTCTGTTCCTCTGTTCTGTTTGTCCATATAATTTTTCAAGAATAATTATTTCTAGTGATATTTTATTGACAAGTTGTTTGAAAAATGACCCAATGCCAAACTTTTCATAGCTAGTTTGCTCCTTATTTTACATAATATAACAAACCAATTTATAAACATGCTTAATTAAATGTAGATAAATGGTGAGTAGAAATACACGTTAAGTATAAAAAATTTGAAGATGCTTTCAGTGGATATGTCTTTCCATCCTTTAAGTGCATTGAGTAAAAATATAAGTAAGTGTTAATTAAATCCTCCTGATAAATGCAGTTTTACTTTTTTTTTTTCCTTGCAGTTAGCACTGAAAGCATGAAGTTACAAGATTTAAGTAGATTTTTGTTCTAAAAACAAATACTCTCTGTTTTGAGGAATACTTTTATTAGGCTAACTGTTGTATCCCTGACAACATGTGTGCACATTTTAAAGCTGTTTTGAAATAGAGCATTTTGTAATTTAGTAATGAATAGCACTGCAGGGTGTTACATACTGACTTGATTCAATTTTAGGAAATGGGAGCTAACCACTTTAGGTATTTCAAAGCACGCTGTATTCTTTGGAGTTGCATAATATAAACCAGCGTCAGTAGTTTCTCTGAATGCCTGAATCTGTCCTTTTGAAGGCGTTTGCTATTTATTTCAGAATAAAAGAGTTACTGCAGAGGCACCTGGGCTTGTGAGGAAGAAAAGGGATGCTGACACCTGGCAGATAGTTTCCTGGCGACATCACGGGGTCTAAAATATTGAGGTGGACAGTGTTTCTTTGAGGTAATGCGTGCTCCATGCTGTGCCGCATGCTTTAAAGCTACGCCTGACTTTTGCCTGCGACAGCTATTGCGCTGTAAGCTATCGGAGACGCGTGTCGCTTCAGGTGTGCTCCCAAAGCCTGTAAAGAATCAAAGCATCTTGGCCGGTCGGCAGTCTGCCCGATGACCTTTTTCGCGTGTAGCTCGATGATGGGTTGTGAAGGGGAGAGCTGGTTACAGTCAGGACTGGGGGGACCTGCCGTGGCGTGACGGCAGGTTCAAATCAAACCCAATAGTTGCTTCTTGTACTTTCTTCCCATGTCCTGCCAGCTTGCTGTATGGCTGCCACAACGGTAACCCTGTGAGTGGCTTGATTGGTGAGGATTTACATGTGTGCTAATTAGAGTGGAATAAATGATTGGCTGTTTGCTGCATCGCCATAAAGGGTGCCCAGATGTACACACTACGTGAACATAATGTGCACGGGCATGGCGCATCAAAGTTTGTCAGCTGCATTACCTCAGCAGGCTTAGGACCTGTCGGAGAGCATTTGCTGATAATTGTCCCCTATGATTTAGTGTCTGACTTGGTGAAAGTGAAGGACCTCAAAGTACTGTCTTGGCAAGGGAATTTCTGATCATTTAACAAAAGTAATAAATGAGCTAAAATGTGTCAAATGAGAGTGAAAAAATAAATTTAGGGCTCTAAGCAAGCAGTCTTAACTGAAGAATTCTGCATGCTTGGAAATAGTTCGGCACATAGCACTAAGCATCAAATTAGTTGCTGCAATTAACAATAGACACTGAACAGAGTGTTTAATTACGCTTAATTTGTTGTGATACAGCACAAGTCTTCAGTTATGAAAATCCCTCAGATGCCCAAGTATCCCCTGTATAGCTAGAATACACTAAACTTTTGCACACTTAGTTAATTTAACAAAGCAAATACAGAACATTCCTTTTTATTTTAAAAATCTGCTTTAGAGGAAGGAAAAGTAAGTTTACATTTAAAAATGATCTTTTCAATCTTCAAATGAAAAAAAAATGTGGGCTATATCTTCTTTCATGAAAATATATAATTAAGACAAAATCCCACACGTATCGTATTTATGCACAAAAATCGGTAATATCTGGTTACTTTGACAAGTAATTTTGTACTTACATGTTCACAATATTGATAATGTATTAATGTACAATGATTAAATGGTTAAGCTGCCATATTAAAGTTATGATCAGGAACATTTATCCAGCATAGCTAAGCAGGAACAAAGACTGTCCATTTACAGATGGCATTATTCAATCTCTGAACTGCTCGAAGATGTTGGCGTTACAGCATTGATTCTGAGCTCTGATACTGTGGCTCACTCGAATGACCCAATAGAGTTAAGTGATAAGGTTAAGTTAATTACTGTATCTGTGCTATACAGCTTCCACATGATTACTGCTGAGAAAGATAGTGATTCTTCTTGCTTTAATTAAGCAAAAGAGAATGAAAAGATATAATTGGTTTTTATAATAATCCTGTCTTATATCACTATCAACAAGCGTCATGTGTTTCTTCTTCAACTTTGTTGCATGAATTCCTAGCAGCAAAATTTAAACAGTAGAATGTAGAAGTAAATTATTTAAATCCCTGTCCTAAAACATAGTGTCAGCTAAAGAATTAAATAGTTAATAACTGTACTAATACTTCTGTAGCACCAAAGTGCCTGTGACAATAAATTGTGTACCAGCTATGAAAAATCCATATTTGACAGTTAAAGAGCATCTGCAATTTTTTTGTGTTTACATTATTACATTATTATATTTTAGCAAATATTTTAGAAAATATTAAAGCAATTTTATATTTAATATTTTTTTCTAATAATATATTAAACTGCGGTATCATGGCTTTAATGTTGTTTTTTGAACAAGAGATTTAAGAGTATTTTATTTTAAATTTGCTTGTTAGTTGTCAAAAATTGTTGCTTTTGGTTTGAAGGTGAAAGGGAGTTAGAAAGGGTTCAGAAAAAAAGCCCAAGCAGTCTCTCGTAGGATAATACTCCTTTTTTTTTTTTTCTAGTCCTGCATATAATAAAATATATGTATATTGTGAGGTATGCAAAACTAGTTTTACATTGAAAGTAATGAATACAGATAAAAGCTGACAGTGAAAGAGAGGGAGAGATAGTAGGTGGGTTTTAGTCCTTGTTTTAAGCCCTGACTCCGTGAACTGTTCTGCTTAGGTAATCCCGTGTCTCTGTATTGAGCTCCTCTAGCTCTCGCAAGTTTACAAAGGTTTGCCTACACAGACGAGATTATTTTACCCTGTCTTTGCTTATGAAAGTAACTTCACAACAGCTGCTTCAGGTTCTTGCCATTTGCCTAAATGTAGCCTTCCTAGCAGAAGGGGAACACGTGTTGCCTTTCGTTGTTGCTGCATTACATAGGTGCTAAGCTGCTGGTGGTTAGTAAGCTGCAGACTTCTGCTTTCTCGTGTTTTATTCTTTAAATAGAATCGTCATGTGTCAAATTGATTGTAACAGGACTTCTGGTAAAGATTGTTAGATTAAAAATAACAGAGTGCCTGTTTTCTAATTTTTTTCTTTACTTATTAAGATTATTATTCCTGTCCTGTAAATAGGCATGACTTTAAAACTCTGTTGAACAAAAAAAAATTGGAAAAAAAGGTTCCATGCTGCATATATAAATTTTCAGCAAAGTAATTGGTAGTCCAGGACAAGATGTATATTCTTACTAAGTACTATGAATATATTTTAATATTTTTCTTTTATTCACAATAGTAGAGTTTTATCTCCTTAGCAGTGATTTGTTTGCAAATAGGATTTGCAAACATTGAGACTAAAATTGTGTTGCTTGAGATTTTAAAACCTGCTTGGTTCCCTGTCTGCCTATGGACAACCTCCTCCTATTTTGTAGCTACACAGAATTAATTGGATAGTGTTTCGTCTCTATGGAAGACTTGCATGCAATGGTATGCAATTCCAACCACACAGCCTTTTCTCTGTAATTCTAATTTCTTCTTCCTGACAAAAACATCTGCTTGCAAAAAAAAAAAAAAAAATTAATAACTTAAATAAGAGAAAACACGACTATGTTCAATGTTTGTGGTATTCTTTTTTGATAGCAAGTCTTTTTAGATGCTCTTTGTGTGTTTATGAAAACACTGTGAAGCTGCTGTTGCAGAACCTGTACATGAATAGAGACAATCTCGTGCTTAGGGATCCATGGCTGCCACGCAAGGAGATCAGGTGAAGAATGAGAGAGGTATTCCAAATTATCAAACTCTAACATTTATAAATAATTTCAGAATAGTTAAGGTTCTTGTTCAGAAGGAAAGCACTAGGACAAGAACAGAGTACGAAGTAACATGCAGACTGTGTTAAGAAATCTGTTTCGTTTTGTTTCTGGTTAATTCCATGAATTTGAAAATCTCAGTCACAGGAGTGTACAGTTTCTTCCATTACCTGTCTACTGGTACCTGCTCTCTTATTCTCAGAAGAGAAAACTGAAGTAACTAATAATTCTTAATTTAGGAGATATAATAAGGGGTGTGCTATTAAAGGATATATTTGGCTCACTCCGTAGTAAGAATTGGATGGATTGGCAGAGAAGATTCTGAAAAATCAGGGTGTGTTTTGGCTTTGGGGTCTGTGTCTTTACTTGTTCAGTGGGTGAACTGAGGATTTCCAGCTCTTTGCCTGTCAACTTGATGTCTTTTGTCATCTCTGTAGTCAATTTTTTAAAACGTTCTTGACGTTTATTGCAAACAGATGCAATGACAATAGAAACATTTTCTTTTTCATTCTTTTGTCTTAGTAAATATATTCATCTGGAAAGCAGAATCTCTTCTTCTCCTCACTTCAGCGTAATAGTTTGCATTGGTGATGGGAAAGTAAAGCAATTGTGCAGAAAATGAAAAGGCATTTTATGAGAAAGAATGCTATGAAAATTTCTTAGTTCTCCACGTACAGTAAATATTTTGAAATGCAAAGAACATCCCAACTTTCAAGTTCTTAGTAAGTCTTTCTTCAGAAAGAGCACACATACAGAAGGCAGACATTACGTGTTTCATAATGATATCTGCTCTCTTGCTGTTTGATTGCACAGACAACTTGACAGTGATGGACATTACTCATGCTTAATTATTTTTGAAAACATTTCTAACATTTAATGTCTCCTAGGAAGAGAAATGAACAGGGGACAATTTCGGTCTTCATGACAATTGAGTAACCGTGTCCCTTCAGTACTTTGACATGTAGTGTAATACAGCAGAGTTAACAGCTGTGAGTAAGCGCAGCCCATTTAACATTTCTTTCCTGCTAGACGTATGATGGGTTAGCATTGGGTAATAATAACAATATTCTCCAGTTATATGCTTCTTAATGTATCAAGATGTTTACATATTTCAGCTGAGGTGCTGCTTATTTCATTAAGTCACAAAGAGGAAAAGCAGCTTGTAAAGTTGCTTTCATATGTCAAAGTAGTGATAAAATGAGTTTGAGGCCTTTATGATCAAGAACATTTTCTGCCTCTTTTTAATGATATAGAATAGTAATGACCTGCAGTTTCATTTATTCTTGGAAAAAGTATAATTGCAAAAATTAACTTGTCATACACCACAGCTCAGCAAACTTACTTTCCTATAAGTCTGTGGTCACAGTATGTTTTTTTGCAATTCAGCATCTGGCTCTGTGGGGTACTGATGGCTTCTATGAAGTAAAGTACCAGGGTGAGCAATTAAATGTAAAATGACAGCATAAAATATGATCATTACGGTTATACAAAAGACACATTTATGAATTTTGCAGATAACTGTCATTTTTTCTACTCATATTTGCTCTTTCTTTGTTAGCTTAATATTTCTAGTGCAATTCATTTTTTTCCTCTAAAAAGCGAACAATGCCTTTTTAATTATCCTGACACTTGTTTGTGTCTTTCTTATTTGTCACATTTGAAGGCTAATGATAACTCTTTCACTTTGTTCTGACACTATACTTTCAACTTTATTTCAAAATCAAGGACTATTTTTAAATTAACACGAAGGTTGCATGATTAGGCTAGAATTTCTTATGGAAATCAGTTTGTGTTGTGTTGATCAGATAATGTGCTGCACCTGAAAGAAAGATTATCTATGTTCAATTCTCAGGGGCTAGCAGGCAATGTTTTGAAGTGTGCTTTTTGAATTTAGCTTGTGTTTTGTCATTGAAGAGAGAAGATTGGTCGTGATAGAAGTTATTTTAGCCATATTAGGTATCAGAAATACTGTATAGATTTTTCTGTGTGTGCTTTCTTAGCAAATGTCTGTTTTTATACTAGAATAAGAGTCCTTTCTGTAGTTTATATTTTTGCTGTCTTGGGTGAGAGGTGTGTCATGTTCATGTATAAATATATGTCATTGCACAGGATGCTTATAGTGATTGCACTTTTTACCAATATTGTTTGCATATATTGAAGGAAAGGGAGAAAAAAAAAGGAAAATGACCACAAGCCCCTAACATTCTAGAGAATCCTAGTAATGCAAATAAACCCATTATATCTCTGTTCTGATGCTCTCACTTTTTTTTTTTTTTTTTTTTTCTTTTTTAAGCACTTACTGATTTCTACTGCTGCCACAAAGGAGACTGCAACAATACACAGCTTAATCTGCCATTTCCAAAACCTCAGCACCCAGGAAGGGACAGGGGAGAGAGAGCACTCTTTCATCCTCTTTCCCAGAGAAATCATAACCTACTTCCAAAACCTCATTAAGGATGGCAGTCATCAAGATTGCTGAGCAAAAGGTGTCTGTTTACCATGTATTTAAAAAACAAGAAAAACCTACCACTAATGACTAATTACTCACATTTACTCTCTTTAGAAAGCTAGGTGCTCTTTCCTTCCTTTTCTCCCATAGTAGCTCTTCTTAAATGCGTGTAGTGCCCTGGAGAGCATGTGCCTGGTAAAATTACCAAATGCTATTTAAATGTCTGAATGGGGGAGGCAATGTTTGTCTTGGAAACCCCTCTGTCTCCACAGCTGCCTTTGACAGGGAGGATTAACGGAGACCCCCGGTGTTTGGGAGCAGGTAGGGGCAATGGGGTTTGGGATAGGGGCGGCTGGGCTGCAGTCTGGCCTTCACCTGGGGAAGATCCCTTCACCACCACAGGTCAGGAGGAGGCAGAATCCCATTACGTTCAATAGGAAATGTGAGATGCTTTAAGCAGCCCTCCCCTCAATTAAATTGATGGCACAGTAACCTGGCATTGATTCCCTGGTGATAAGGGAGATGACCCCACTTAAGACTGTGTAGAAAAAAATGATAGGAGCAGAGTGTAGTTCTCAGTCAGCATTATGCGTATAAATGGATGGTATACAGAATTTAAAGGGCTAGGTAACTCAAACTGGAAAAACTTGCTTCACTAAGATCTTCCCTGTTACAAAAACTCTTCAAAGTTGACTGGCTTTTAAGTAGCAATTTGAGATGGAGATTTAAGAATCTTGGAGCATTTCTATTTAGAGCACCTGTTGTGTAATCTCCACAGTCCCATAGCATAGAGAAAGGTTTGTGATAAAAAGAATTGGAAATTAAAAGGGATAATATCTGTGGCAGACAGTCTCAAGGGGATTCAGTATCTTAAGCAAGTATGTCTCCAATATGAGCTCCTCAGCTGAGGATGTTATTAGGTATACAAGTAGGAGCTAATTTTTTACAGTTTATGTCTCTGGGAATATGAAGTGGAAAACAGGTGAAGAATCAGAATTAATTAAGAGGGAGGAAGGAGAGCTAGCTATCCTAGTATAGTTTAAAATCTAAAATGCCCCAAATTCCAAAGAGTGCTATGGTACAGACAGTGCTGTTAGGAGGAAGAGATGGGATTGCTGTAGCTGGGTGACCCTGATAGGTTTGGAAAACTTAGCTGTAACGTGCAAACCTGTTTTCCTTACAGTGTGGGTTGAGGTACTCAGCTTGAGATAAATTAAAAGTCTTCAGGAAAAATTGTTGCTCCCAGAGAACCAAAAAATTTGCCAGAAAGTCTTTTATTTAAATTGCATAAGTTTAGCACTATATGCCTTGTTTATTTGTATCTTTTAGGTTGTGTTCATATCATGCAGTATAGTGCTGTGTGGAAGAATCTCCACTAGCTCAGTTTGTTGATGTTCCACCATGCCTAATATCCCTTCTCCATATAGCTAATTTCTCTGGTGTAATACCTCCATAATGTACTTAGATTGCTCCCAGTGACAACCTTTGCTCTGAATTCTCAAATTGACTGTAGCCCATGCAGGCATACCTAGAATTGCACAAACATGTTCTGATGACCACAACATTTACTGCCATCCAATATATGTGCTGTTTCTAATTATGACTGTGAGGATATATTATAAAGGTGGATTTGTTAGCTTAGCGCCATACAACTATGTAATAACTACTTGAATGCTTGTGTGGTTCTGGTAAACCCATGGAGGAAGTAGCTGCTGAAAGAAAATTGTTCCCCAGCTTCCAAATTATTGGTTAGCTGTTGTATAAAGTGCTGCTTAGACTGGTTGCTATTTGAAAAGGGAGTGTTTGTCCGTAGTCATACAGAGCAACAGGTGATAAAAGCCCCAGAGACAGTCTCATAAAGAGGGATAAAAAAGTTTTCCTGTGGTGGAAGGACCCAATTTTGTGCTAATCTGAACTTGAACAATATTGATATGTAACAGTAGAGTATACTTTCTGAACGGCTTTCTTCTTCTTCACTGTAATAGCTATTATTAGGAAAAAAAATTAACTTTTATGATGCCTCAGAAGTACTAAACAAGTGTAACTGATACAGGGATGTCTACAGAAGTGCCTTTAGCCCAGTAGATTTGAGAGGTGTGAACTTGTCTGTTCATCTCTGTGAGGTGTTAATTCAGATGCTCAATGATGATGGTTTAAATGTCAATATTGTTAACTGCTCTGTTATTCATGGGCATGAAAGGAGAGGGAAGACAGACTCTTCTGCACAATTAACTGAACTGACATCTCTCTTTGGTTCCACAAAACTTAGCTGTTGGAAGATAGTGCTGTCTCCTTTATTTTCTTTCTTCATTTCAGGAAGAGTGAAGCATAAGCAGCCCTGCAAGGTCCATCAGTGTATGTGATTTTCTGTCAGGCATCATCCGTTAGCAGCACCATTATCTACTTAGAGCAGCACTTTAATTAGGTGACTTGCAAAATAAGCTCTATCTAGCGGGTTTGCAAAGAGACTCTGGAGAACCTTCTCTGTCCTTCCTCCCTTTTTGACATAGGTGCCAATTGCTAAAAAGATAAGACCAAAAAAAGAATACATTTAAGAGTACACATTTTATTTCCTTGTAACTTTAGTTTGTTTATGTCTTTTAAGTCCAATATATTTCTGGCTAAACACAAAGAGGCTTGTATCATTCTCTTGCCTAGGAATTCACCTCCTTGAGAGCGCATGTTTTTGAGGAGGTGTAATGGGCTTCATAATTTACCTTCCAAAAGGCACGAATATTGCAAGTATTGCCTTTTTATATTGTTATAGAGAAGTTAAATGTTTACTATGAGTCTTTTACTTTTCATTTTCTGTTTTCAAAACTTCCACCGTCCAAGAGAAAATATACATTAAAGACAACAGCTGCCTCTGCATCTCTTGCACAAATGAAAATGGCATAATTCCAAGGTTTTCAGAGTTGTATATAAAAGGAGAATTACTGTACTGCTCACAGAATATATCAGCTTAGGAGAATGTGACCATAATGAGGAGAGAAAATCAAAGAAGTTGCAAAGTTCAAAGAGTGAAAACCATGTGCTAAATAGTGCTGTTTAAAATCTTGAATTTTTCATCTGCCACATTGCTTACAAGCTACCTGAAATGTGTGTCTCTGAAAGAATAATAATATTTGAAATGTTTGATTTTGTTAGTACTAGTATACGTAAGTAGGGAGAAGGAAGGTGTGTTGGTATTTTTAAAGTGTTTCATGACATTAACTAACAGGCCATGAAGTTTAATACCCCGGTATAAAGATAGTCCTGCCATTGGGTAAATGTGTCCCAGTGCTGAATTACTTAATTGCCAGTATGGCAATGGCCCCATTCACCTTGGTGATTTGAGGCTTTCCCTCTTCTTAGAATACTCACTACCAGTGAAAAGCAGTGGAAGGCTAAATTGTTTTATTTTCCATTTGATAAATGAGGGAAAAATAAATACTGCTTATGGTTATGCAATATACCTGGTGTTTAACATCTCTGTTTAGTTTTTAAACAACTCTTTTAAAGGAATTTTCAGCTTTCAGGATTACCTAGATAGGTTAAAAATTATTTGTAACGCAGTCTTCTGGCTTCCAGTAAGCAAATGTAGTTCTATCTCAAATATGTCTGCATTTGTGCTTATGAACATTTCTCTGTCACTGACTTGATCTGTCTGAGTGAATGGATTAATGATAACAGCATATGCTTCTGTGATGTAGAACGTAGATATGAATAAGGGAAGATTTTGTATAAGTTTATTAAATTAGTTCAGTTTTAACAAAGGTGACTTGGAAGGTGTAAGCTCCTAACACTTGTGTTGGCTCAGCTTATGGTCTGTGTCTTAGTGCTTTAGGTTACCAGTTTTGTTTGGGGTGGTTGCACCTGTGCTATAGAAACTACTCTCAAAGGCAAGAAGGCACAGCTTCTGGCACAAGGAGTTTGCATTTAACAGACACACAAATTAGGTTCCAAGATTAAGCTGTGCCCATGTAACAGGTTAAAGCCCTTTACGAATTAGTGCCCTGACCTGCTGCCAAAAGCACACGAGTGACTGGCTCTTGTGTACTTAGACTCTAATAGCTAAGAATAGTGCAAAAAAGCCTATTTGACTGTAGATGCTTCTTTAATGTGCTGCTCACAGATTGCCAGAGAAGATGACAATGCTCCAAACGTAGCCTAGCTATTCGGCCACACCACTTTTTAATCAAGAAATTCTAGAGGTAAATGATGATAATGGAGGATAGTGCAAAATGCCAGCTGTCTTATCTGTTTCACATATGACAGTGGTGTCTGGTACGGTGGTGTTTCATTAAGAAAGACCGCCCTGTGGTCTGATACTTGTAGCCTGCAGGCTAAGGGCATCCACTCATTAATGAAGCACTGAGAGCAACTCCATCTTAACATTTAACATAGGAGGTATGTGAAGGTATATAAGGCTTCACATGGAACTGGCGTGGTTGGATGTTTTAATTTCTTTGCCTTGCAAATGAAGGAAATGAAAATCTTAAGCTAGAATGACATGCTATTTTAGTGCTATGCAATATATGAGTAAAAGAAGTGTTTGGAGGCATTGAAATAAAAGATTTTTGTTGCAACTACTGTTACACATGTATAGCGGGGCAAGTTCCTACCTAGAATTTATGCTCTGAGAAAGACTAGAATGTAGTAAACTCTGAATTTTTAGATGGCAGCCCTGTAGCTGTAAAAATTGTTCCTTTCTTTTTGATAGATGTCACCGCAACTCTTTATCATCTGATATGTATCTATAATGTGATAAAGTGTGTGTTATAGTTAAGCATACCTGGCCTGCCTGTTTTTAAGTGCCTTGACATTCCTATTAAAAGTTGTTTTTTCATTTTATTTGATTTGGAATTGAATTTTCTATTTTCTTGATACCTGCTTTAAATGGAAATCTGAGTATCTGTTTTACACAGACTTACTATTGAATATTTTTAAGCTGACATAATTGGACTCCTCATTAAAACTCAAATCTGAAGCATACCGGAAGTTTGGTAGTTATAGAGCGATATGCATATGGGCAGTGTGGTGGGTTGTGATTTCAAGGGTAATCTTGGACTTTTTCAGTTTCCTAAGCACTAGGCGCATGATTTTACAACCCTAATGATGTCATTTAACGTCCTTTTTGATTTGTATTTGCACAGTAGGTGTGTGATATTCTGTTATAAAGTTATTGGTTCTAATAGCAAATTTTTGTTAGTATTCTGCATAGCAGTTTTTGTTGGCACAGTCAGTATTTCTGTTAATAGTGGATGTTAAGGAATTGTGTCAAAAACGCTCAGCCAAAGGCCTTGCAGAGACAGTATATGCCTTCAGGTATAGTAAAAAGGCTTATTCCGCTAGGGTGATGGGGTTGCAGCTCCACAGCACCACTGGATCTTTGGGGAAGAAGTGTAAGCTGCTGCTGCTACAGTAAGAAATGTGGGCATGCTGTCCTGGTTGTGAGGCTGTAAAGGCCGGACAGGGAGTGGTCCAGTACAGAAAATATAGGACTTTTGGTCCCATAGATTATGTCATACTCTTCAGCTGTGCTCTGTATTTCAAATTTATATGCTTTTTTCAAGATCTCACATCTTAGCAAGACACTTGAGTTGCATGCACTGTAGTGGTAAGTAGTCTTAGGGGCAGGAGGGATTTAGAGCCAATAGAGAGTTTAACTTCCGGCCGGCCAGGTGAAACCCCCACTAAAAGGAAGAAGGGAGCTTGTTATGCTCCCTAACAGGGATGGGAACAACCACTGAGTTACAATTAAACTGCTGTTGGCTTGTTTAAGGATGGAGGCATCTGTCAACCAGTCTTCTATTTGAAAGCCCTGAGAAATCATACAAAATAAACTGTCCCTCGTTAACTTGATTTGTGCTCTTTCTGTGAGAGATGTGTTTTCCTTGTTTGTGTGAGACAGAATGATCTGATTTCCTCTATGCATGGCTCGGATATTGTAAAATTGCATATCTGATTTAGGATAAAATAAACCTTTTCCAATTAATAAACCTGCGAATAGGTCAACTTCAAAGACAGCAACATAAAACACCCACAAGTGGCCATTAAATATTTATGGACTGAGCATTTGTTAGAATTATCAATGGGTATCATAGATTTGAAAGGCTGTATTGCCATGAATAAACGATGGTATTAAGCATTTGTAACTGCTTTGTAATTAAGGATACTTTTAAACTAGACTTCTGGTACTTTCTGTACGGTGCTTGTTGGAAATGGCAGGCATTAGAGTATCAGAGCTGTACAATGTGGTCTGCCTGGTAGGGTAGTGTCAACACAGCAGTATCATAAAAAGAAGGAAAACCAAGCTTATGTCTTTTAAACAACAGAAAAGAAATTAGTAGAGGGAATGAACAACCCTGTGGGAGGCAACAGCCTGGCTCCAACTAAAACATCAGACCTGTAATACCTTTGGATTGTTCGGACTTCAAATCTTTGGATTTCAGTTTGGAGACAGATTCTGGGTATTGTCTTTTTTCTGAGGGTATTATTTGTAGTGCAACTAATAACTTAGGACCTCACAAAAATCAGACAAGGGATGAAAATAGTATAAAGCAAAACCTACGTTTTCTAAAGCAGGGACCTGTTATGACTACAGCTTTTAAAAGGCTATGAAACTAGAACTGATCTGAGCTTGTGCAGTTGCCAAAATTTGGTGCTATCCTAGCCACACAGTCTTATCCCTGACCTCTTCTTGTCAAACGTGGCTCTGAACACTGCAAGGTAAGCTGGATGAGCACCACATTGGTTTTTAGCCTCTGGTTAGATCAGCAAGCTGATCTTGTGGATGGCCAAGTAAGGAGCTTTGAGGATGCAGGAAAGGCACAGTTTGTGGGAAAGGGGCAACCCAGCACCCAAGTACCTTGTGATATTCCAGGCTTTCTGAAGGTGTTGACTTTGGTATTTCAGGCTGATTTGAGAATAGAGTTGTACTAGCAGCGGCATTGAGAAACAATTGGATTGTCTTCAGGTTTGTGCCAATAACATAATTAAAGTATGACTTTTGTTTGCTTTGGAACAGGAAGGTCACTTGAATATGAGGTAACCATTGTGCAGGTGACCACACACTGGAACAGATTTCCCAGGGAGGCTGTGAAGTCTCCCTCACTGGCAATAATCAAGAATTACCTGGATGTAATCCTGTGCCATGTGCTCTATTATGAGCCTGCTTGAGGAAGGAGGTTGGAGCAGACGACCCACTGTGGTCCCTTCCATCCCTATCCCATTTGGTGATTAAATCTGGTGAACAGTCACTGTAGACTTATCCTTCCTGGCATAAAGCACAATTAGAAATTATTTTCTCTTCTTAGAAAGAAGAAATAGCTGCCATGTTATCTTCTGTATTTCATGAAAAGAGCAGAAGTTTAGAAAGGGGTGACTTCATTTTTATATTTGTTTTATCTCATATCTGCATTCTGAGATGCAGCAAGATTGGCACCTTCATTTTAGTAGGTGATGTGTGCTTGTTCTTTTTCATGATCATGCTCTGGCTTTGGTGTTCCACTTACGGATTTTATTTTTCTTTTTTTTTTAAATTATTTTCCCTCCTTATTTTCTTCTTGAATGTATATTCTCGTAAATTGTTTCTTTGTTTTGTCTGTTAATGGTGTATAAGCTCAGCATTGATTGCAGTTAGACCTTTTTAACTTGTAGCAGAAGTGCCAAGCAAAGGTTATATTGCTCTTATTAGTGCTTATACAAAGTGTTCTTTGGAAACAATGATATATGCTATCAGATATTTTATCCATTTTGGAAAAAAATGCTAAGCTAAATGAATGCTGAAGAATGTTGTTAATATGGGGAAAAATTAGGAAAAAGTAAGTCTTTATGTGTAGAATAATTTGTGTTTAGTAAGGTTGTATAGTTAAAATAAGTTTCTGTTTTAAACTGTTTGTGTCAAGGTTCTTATATTTCTATAATAATAATAATTCTTGTTTGAAGTTGAGCAGCTTTCTGTAAATCAAGAATGTGTAACAAGGGTTTTGGTTTAGATCTTTGGCATTTTCCCTGTAGGTATAGGAATCTAAAACTATTTCCGTATTCTGTGTATGTTAGTAAATTATTGGTAGAACAGCATTTTAATTGTAGTAATACAAACCATAACACAATAGATTTATACACTTTTTAAAAAAAATCTTAAACATATGGGAAAGTATGAAACTTGCTTTCCTTTTGAAAATAAATGGAGATAAATATAAGCATGATTTGCATCTTGCTTTCTCTTTCAACTTAGTAACCTCACTGTATCTGAATGATGTGTCACCTGCCATCCTAAGTGAGTAACCTGAATGACCTGCTTTGTCCTGCCTACTGATCCATCCAGATGTGTGTTTAACGCCGATGCCTAAGGCTGCTTTGTGGGGGATGTCTTATATGAGGGTGTATGTGTGTTTGTGGTTGTTTTAAGAGGGAAGTATTTAAGATACATCCAGATTGGAGAAATTTGAGGGAAAGACTGGGTGATACAGGGTTAGTTATAACCTTGTGCTGTCTCCAAAACTAAACAATTCGATTTGGTTCCCTCTGCTAAATGTTGTAATGGTTTTTTATTGTCTTATATATGGTCCTATCATCTCTATAAAATTTCAATAGTTTACTATGCATTATTCCTTTTAAAAATAAAATGAAGCCAAACAAAAAACCTGAAATGCTCCCACCTATTGAGCTTCTCCACATGTGTTTTTATGTTATTCTTGGGTCACTTTCCTAATTTTTTTGACATTGTAGCTTAATATTTCCAAAGAGTTCAATATTTAAAATGAGTAATTTTTAAATCTTTTGAATAATTAAACTGATTCAATTTTTAATTGATTTAATTTTAAACCTTATATTTAGGTCAATCTAAACATTGAACCATTTCAGAAGTTAAACAAGATTAACTGCTTATTTGATCCAAAATTAAAGTTATCAATTCAGGATTGATTTTGTACCGTGCACTTTATTCTCCTCTTAGACTTTCAAAAGTTGAACTGCTAAATTTTATCAATTAAAATGTTGATTTTGGGCTTCACTAATTTTAATAAGATAAAAAGAAAAGACAGTATCACAAAATGTGATTTTAAATTGTGATTTTTAATTTTAAGATGCATTGTGTACCTTATTAGCTTATAAAAAGAAACCTGAAATGCTTCAGTAATAATAAATTGCAAAATGTAATAAAGCTAAATATTTCAAAGTAAGCATTCAAAATTCTGAAACATCATGGCAACAGTAAATCCCTCTAGTTGTTTATGATTAAAAATTTAGAGTTTTAATTTCTTTCCACGTAGCTATTTTCTTACTTTAAAAAATAGGTATTCAGTCCTTCTCACCAGCATAACTTATTTGTACCATTGTTTTCCTTACATTTTATTTAATAATCCTTTTATCTTATAAAATGCACCTGAAAGAAATATCCACAGCGGAGGGTAAGAGTAAAAATGTTTCCTTCTTGCCTTGACACGGTTCCATCATTTCTACAAGGGGTTTACACCAGAAAGTTGCAAGTCCTGGTACTTGGTGAGTTAAAACAAAATGGGTATAAAACAGTTCATTTGAATGAAAATCAGAAAAAAATCTTCAAATTTAAGGAGGAATATTGCTTTGGCTGCGAAAGTGCGGTCTTCCATCATTAACCACATGGGATTTATGCTTGGTTAAAGACATGATAATAAGAAAAAAACCATCACGGAGGAAAAAGAGATCCATCCGTGGTTTTGGAGGCCATGCAAAGCTTATGCTAGTTTGGAAGGATGCTCTTAAAAATGCCACCCCTGCGGTCCCTTCTGCCTTCCTGACAAAGAGCCAGGAGTCTAGGATTTCCACTGCTTTTTTACAGTGTGCAAAGTCACGTCAGCCATTCGCGGAGATTTTTGATGCGTGGATGTCTCCTGTCATCCCCAATCACGGTCGTACTCTTGAGCCAGGCCTATCGAAACTGAACTCTGCTGCTTTGCTGCAGGTCAGCTTTCATGGACAATTAGTGTTGTAACAGCACTTTGGTCGCAAGTTGTCGTGAGTGTTTATCATAAAGGCATCATCCCAGGGTGGATCAGCAGTGATCGGCGAGTCTTCTGCTTTCTGAAATGTCTCCTGCTCGCCTTTTCGTGGGTGCCGGTCAGGTGACATCTCCGCAAGGCCTTCCTCGCCGCTGCTGTGTTGCCCGAGGCTCTCCGTGTGCACTGCTTGCCTTCTCCTGCTCTCTGCTCCTCATCTTCCCTGTCGTCCCTCTCAGTAACTGTCAGATGCCCCTGTTGCGGCGTGCTCTGACAAGAATGAAAAGAGTGATCTTCCCACTGCTGGGCGCCGTGTCAGGATTGACACCTCGGACGTGCTTGACGCTGCGCAAGGTGCCTGGCTCCAGCAGTATGCAGAAGTAAACCAATAAATCTTCAATGTCACTCTACTTATTGTGACTTGATTGCTCCTCTCCCCCCCCGTCACCATGGAAACAAATACCTTACTTTTATTATTTTTAGTTTTTTGCTTTGTACTTTTATCTCAAAAGTCCACATTATTTAGGGATCTTCCAAACATCTTCCTGAACTACCCTTAGTGGGACACAAGCTTAGCTATAAGTAATACTACTTTCTTGATGAACAGATATATGTATTTCTTTTAATGTTTTTTATTCCTTAAAATATTGCGAAGCACTTTTAAGAACAAGGCTAATAAAAGTTTCCTGATGCTGCAGATAAGTAGTATTCTCATTTTATGGTTGAATAAACCAGAAGGGTCCACTGTAGTCTTGCCTCTAGTGAAACTGTAGGGAATGTAACTGTTTTCACTGTGCTCGGAACTGGGTCCAGAACAATTTACCCACAGGAAGGTGGCAAACGAGGGGAAGAGTTGGACAAGGTGGAGTGCTGTAACCAAACCTATGTCTGCCCCACGCTGCAGCCCTGGCACCAGTGCCCTTCAGTGAAAATGTTCTCGCTTGACTGTGCCATGTACGGCAGGAACAAGGTACCCGAGGAGAACAAGAGGAGGCACCAAGAGAGGGTTGTACCCCCTCCTCAGGTCTGTGCCAGATGTGACCTGCGCCAGGTGTCACACATCTCCCAGCACAGGCTCTGCCCCCCTGCCTGCCTGCCTTTGCCACCCTCCGTCATGGCGGCATCACGTGGAGTTCTGAGACCTTGAGGGAGAAAAAGCTTAAATTAAAAAAAAGGTGTTTTTACCTTTACAGTTAAAGCACACATTTTCTATTTTAAAAATATTCCTGTCATCTGGATAAAGAAAAGGGAAGGTTTCAGCTTTCACCTCAGTTTTGACTTCAGTTGTTTTGATTCAGTTACCTTTATGTTAGTGTGCTCCATATAAATAACTTTATGCTTATATCTTAATATACATGAGTAGTAGTCCTTTGACATTTTTCTTTAGTATTACTTTTTACTAATTTTAGAGTTTGGTAGTATTTTTTTTAAATAAGTGGTTCTCTATTTCTGATGCTTTACTTGGCCAAATGTTACATGCCTTGCAACTGCTTTACTGCAGAGTATTTTGTAAAATAGAAATGCTCACAGCACTGACTGTGTGATGTGGGCATGCAAAAAAACCAAACCTTCTCTTACTCCCTCATCAGAAAAAACAATTCTTATCCCTATAATATACCGATTTGAAACTTCAGTCGTCTGCTGACTGGAAAAAAAACAATTTCACATTCATCAAACCACAAAAAATAGCAAGATGTTAGCTGTTCTGCTGCACAGTATACACGTATGCTATATATGAAGTGCATGTGTGTGTGTACACTTAGCAGTGTTGCATTAACTGGGAAATTTCTTAGCAAAAAAAAAAAAAAACAGTTTAAATTTCTCAGTGTAGTTGTAAAATCAGGGAATAGAATTATTTTGATTTCCTGTGCATTGGTTTCCTACAACACAAATTTGGTTTTGCTTTTAGAGTGCAAAGAGTTGATTTTGATTTCTTAAACCACTCATATGTGAGCATTTATAAAGGGTGTGAGTATTATAAGAACACAAATCTGAGATTTGTGTATTCTTCTTTGTCCTAAATTCTGTTTTCTTATCAGATGCTATATATAAGCAGTTAATTTGAAATAGTGGCATAACTTTCCTTTATATCTGCTTGATTTCAATATGAAAAACAGCCTTGTGGACCTTGTTTCAGTTTGGAAGCTATTGCGGAATAAAACAGACATGTGCTAAGTAAGAAGATAATTCATTTCAGTTGTGGAGAACTGTAGGCATGATAAATGGTTTTCCAGTACAAAATTCCCCATTTCTGAGACAGTATTAGTTTTTACTTTAATTACCAGCTCCAGTAATGTTTCCTATCCATAACTGTCTACAAAATAGACTGTTGCTGAGCAGAGGGTATGGCCTGTTTACTCATCCATTGAAAAGAGTGCCTAAGTTCCACCAAGTCTTCCTTACTTGGTCTGAACTGCCTCATGGGTGAGTGTCCTTCATTTAAATATTTAAATATTAATGTTTCATTTTACAGGCGGAAAATTTCAATGTCATTTTAAGGATATGTAACTTTACTGGGGAATCTCTACCCATCGCAGGAGTGGGTCTTATTTTTAATTTTCACCTTAAGAGAAAGCATTTTAGAAAAATGCTACCATGCTTCCATCTTGAGAAGTTTGACTTGTGTATCTTGTTTTCTTGTTCCAGAATAACAGCAGCAACAAAAACAACAGAAAGAGGCTGTCAGGGTGCTTTTCTCAAAAATGGTTTAGCTGACATTAGCCACAAATGAGCAGAGCGACACTAACTACTAATTGATTACAGTAATTACGCAGTCTTTGGCTAGTTTGTATTGGCAAACTATATATACTCCTCACATAAATGTGAACTTGCAGAATGCACGGAAAAGGTCACTCTCATTTGCATGATAGGCTTCATTAGAATATGCTAAGGACAAGACCTAGTGTTTTATGACTTCAGGTGATGAATAGCTACCATATTACTCTGCTCGCTGAAAGCATGTTTCAGTCACCTTAATTTACATGCTGTTTTTTAACACCAAGAAAAATCTGTGGGCTGGTAGGGAACTAGCAACAGATAAGAGTTTCATTTTATTATGGTTGCATTGCAGATTGTGTTTCATTTTGCTCTTTGTTCTACAGCGGCAACAAATGTTATTTTCCATACTTTCTTTTGAGGAGGAAATTCTTTCTGTGATATGTGCATTTCTCTCAGCGATGGCTATTTTGACCCCAAAATACAGTTTTGTTGGCAAAACCAACAAAAATGTTTTACTCCATAAATAAATATATTTTACAATTAGTTATTCCTTTGAACATAAGAACTAAGGTAGGAAGGCAATTTACTAAACCTTTAAAATAGGAGGTTCCTTGTTTTGGTATTTTTTTCCCAGTGAGAGTAGGAAATGTAGGGTGTTTTACTTCCAGACTGACTTCAGTTTCCACATGCAATGAAGGAAAAATAATTCTAAAGTCTGAGACAAGAAATGTGTTTCTAATACAAAATATAAGGTGTGCATACAGAGTGTTGGGAATCTAGTAGTAGACAGTAGTTCTTTCACATAACTGCAGTTCTCCTTACAAATCCCATTGTAAAAGAGGCAGTGAGTGTTCTCCTTATATTCTTTAAAAAAATTTCTTGGGTCACAAAAGGTAGTTCTTTGAATAAAACTGTGTAGAAAATAAAAAAAGTGGACAGTTCTGTTATAAATTGCAGTTTTGTCATAAAATTGTACAATAAGCTTGCACAAGCTTTTTAAAATATCATTGCTGCCACTGAACAGGTCTGTAATTTATTTATTCAGGAATGTTGGAGGCATTTTTGATTTATTTGTTTTTAGAGAAGTTTTGTTAAGCAAGATAATGAGCAGACCTGGTGTTAATCATTTACTATGCAACTCTGAAAAATGAAAATTTTGCATATCTTTAGCACTGTTGGGGAAAATAAATTCACTTGTAATGCTAATGGTCTATTGGTATAATTTTTAAAAAATGTTATCTGTTACTCTGGAGAAATTCAATAGATTCATATGTTATGCTAAAAGCTAAACTAATCAATATATAATTATGCATCCATATGTACATATGTATTGAGTAATCAAAAGTATTTGTTAACTGTAAAGATGAAAAATGAATTTGAGGGTGGTCACTGCCATAGGTGACTACATATTTGTTTATGAATAGGCCTTCAGGTGAATATATTCCTCATGTATGCACAATACAAAGTTTACTTTTCAGAACAGGCTCTCAAGAATACTGAATGAGTTTGATCCTGTTCCAGGTGGCCAAGGGTTTACAAATACGGCACGAATTGTCATGACCTTTGCTGAATAATATTTATTTTAAGGATTTACTGTAACAGTCTAACTAGTATAGGACTTAGTGTAACTAACTTAGAGAATTTAAAGATTTGATGCCCTTTAACTTGTCCCTGTTTATATAGATCAGAATTGCAATGTGTTCTGCCAGGCATGCAGTTCTCTGATTTTTAGGATTAACTGTTTTCCATTTTTTCAGTTTCCTGCTGAGCAAATATACTCTGTATCATATTGTTTCTGAAGCTTTAGCAGGTGTTCTTCATGCTTATCTGTATGTGTTTGGTGTGACTACTCATCAGATGGATAAAACTGACTGGGTACCATATGCTGATGGAAGGACTGAAAAAAAGTTCAAGGCTATCAGTCTCTGGTTACATCTGATCATCTCTCTTTTAATCAAGAGGTTCTCAGGAAAAAATATGCATTACTTCCCTGGGAACTAATGGAATTAGTGACTTTGGCTTTTGGATCGCAGTGAAACTGTTAGCTGTATAAGGTGCTGCTAAGTTGGGTTTGGCACTTTGTTGCTGCAGAAAAGGACTAGGTATTTCTTACCTGTTACACGTTCACCCCAGAATGCGAAAAAAAGGGGAAACAACTATCTGTCAGGAACTTGACTTATAGATAAATGTAATAATCTTTTAAAAACAAAAATAAGGAAAGTGTGATCTGAGGAAGAGAGGTGAATCCTATTACATGTGTTTTCCAGTTGTGGCCTCTGTTCTTCAGAAATGTTGTAAAGAATAAGAGACTTTCTCTGCACTGTCAATAACCCAAGTAATTTCTGAATGATGAATGAGCTCTGTCATTTGCCTGTCAAGCAGAGATGAACCTCCAGTTTAAATGGAAGTACTTTGACTTACTCATGTGCTGCTGGACCACAGACTGTTGTGGGTAATGCTATTGGCTGATTTTCCCCTAACTACTACATTGTAATGCAATGTGTGGCTCAGCAATATTCTCTTCTTTCTGGGTTGTTTGGTTGGTTTGCTTTCTCCCACCCTCTCCAACTACGTGATCTTTATCATTTTTTGGGGAGGATAAAGTTTGCATTTTTAAGAGTTGACTAGAATCTTTGCATCTCAGAGTTGTGATTTCCCTCTAAGTAAGATTGAGATATGGATGCAGACTTGGAAAATCTTTTCATGTATACTGATATGGAATATCTCCAGTTCAGTGGAGAAATGAAAAAGGGAGTAATAGAAAATTGACCATAAGCAGACCAAGGGGGGGAAAAGGTCACTGACAAATTAAATTAGAATATTAAAATATGAGCTATGCCTTTGAAAAAAAACTAGTCACTGATAATCCTTTTTCTCCCCACTCCCCCCCCACCACCATTCATTTATATTCCTTTTTCCTTGAAAGAGAGTAAGATGGGGCTTTTTTTGGAAAAGACTACTTCAAATATGCTTTAACAGTAGTGGAACAAGCAGTTGATATGCAAGGAGTATGGGGCATGTCCTTTTAGATCACCTTCTCTAGGAATATGCTTAGTTTGACTAAGATTTTCTGATATCTCATATGGTAAAAGAGAAAGGAAGGGAAAATGGTACTGTATTTCTTGAACATTTTTTAGCATCTTTAACAGAAACAAGCCCCATGAAGCTTGGTGACTTCTGAAATATTCTGCCACTGCACACATGGGCCTCCGTCATTGAGGCTGATAATGAATTTGACTGTTTCTTTACTATGGGCTAAATTCCAGGCTGTGTTGTTACTTTATACTGCACTCCATTTCTTGTCCTTGTTGTTATGCTCATTTATGCCAGAAAAAGAATGCAGTCTGACAGCTATCACTACAAGTGCCTGTGGACATCATATACAAGCCAAATGCTAGATGATGATAAATATGTTATGATTAGACCTTTGTATCTAGATCATGTGTACTGTAGTGAAACCTACACTTGTTTGCTCTCTTCTTGGGAGGAACTAGGTTTGCTTTAATTTAGAGATACATTGGAAATAAAAATATAAAGTCTTCCAAAATATTTTAAAATAATTTTAAAGTTAATATTTTCAGTTCAGTCTGACTTGTTACTGGAATGAAAAAACATAATTTCTGAGTGCTCTATAATACAATTTTTAATGATGCATCCTCAGAAATGTAAGAAGAAATGTTGTGTATATACTTACCAAAGTGGTAAGAAGAAGCAGAATCCTTTGGCAACTGCAAATGAAAGAGCTGCAAATGTGCATGGCAAAATCCAAAAAGAATTCTGAAAAAGGGAATTCCATTTTAACCTGGAAAATACTCAAAATAATTTGGTTGTTCACTTCTTTCAATGAATGCATGCTAGCCCTTCTTTCTCTTTGGCACAGACTGTATGAAAAGCAAGGGCAAAGATGTGTAGTGATGTTGGCCCTTTCTCTGCTCAGAGTTGTGTCCCAGAAGAGGGAAGAACAAGGTGGTGACGTGCCCCATTTCTGAATATCTCCAGCTGAGGGTATCCGTGGAGAAGGTGATAGCATTTAGTAAAAACAGAGTAAAAACACCTTCTCAGGTGGAGGTCTTGAGCAGTAATGTTGGCCCTCCTGCAGGCAGGTTCCTCCACAGCACAGCTGCTGGGGACACAGAAAACACAGCAGGCAGGAGCCAGATCTTCAGTGTGTTGTGGTTGTACCAGCTTCAGCCTTAGGCACAACAACTGTTGCATGTTCTGACCAATCCAGGGGTTAACTTGTGCTGTGGGTAGCACGGTGTTCTTCTTTTCTGGACTGGTGGGATTTATTAGGAAAAGCAGGCTGGGCTGTGAATCCCTCTGTAAGAATGATTGTCACTCACACACTTCATTTATGTAATGCCATGATAAAAGAGACTATGAGTTTGAAGTTTGTTATCAGTGCCATCTCTACTAACTCGTAAACCTTCCTCTGTAATACCTGATTAGAGACAGCAATATTAGGTAATTACTTTGACTGGCCTTAAAATAAGTAAATGTGCTCACAATTTTGCAACATATACTAGTTTTAATCATGGCTGTTTAAATACATCTTGAAAAGCAAGGTGTTTTTTTTAGTGTAAGTGATGGTGAATTCTGAATGAGTTGTCAGTACTGTTAAGATTTGTGAAGTTCTCTAATAGGTATTCAAGAAAGTAGCTTCAATGCCAGGTAATATCTGTGTTCTGAATTGTTATGAAAGGGTTTTTTTATACTTCCATTTATACTTGGCACTGTTCAGTTTTGATTTGTAAACTGTGTATGTCTTTTTTTTGTGTTGATTTTAATTTTGAATGACTATAACTAAACAGTTGAAGGATCTCCATTTGGAATGATTATACTTTTGTGATTTAATTAAAATAAAGGCTTGCAGTTGGTAGGTCAGTCCGCCATCTTCCCCCTTCCGCCCCTAAAAAAAAAGGTGAAAAATCTAGAAAAATAGAAAAGATAGAAATCAGGATATGTCTTTAGGCTTTCTATGCTGTAGACCTAGTTGGAGTGCTTGAGATATAATTTTATACCTACTCACATTTCCAAGTGGAATTTCCTAGATGATGTACAGGAGTCTAAAGCATAATGAGATCTAAATTAGGGAGATAACAGGATGCTCTCAGCACCCCATTGAACCCAGTCTGCTCTGAGAAGTGAGAATTTCCTTCAGATGCCATGTAAAAATGGGGTTTTATTTTAGGAGAGTATTTAGTCAGGAATATTGTAATCAGATGCTAATTCCTTCCACATCTATTGTCTTTTACATCTCCTAGAGGTGCTTTGCAGTACTGGATTCTTTCTTGAACGGCTCTTCTAGTGTTGTATAAGCAGACAGGGTCAGGTAATGAACACAAAGACTACTTTAGATCTAGTTATACAAAATCTCTCCTTGTGAACTTGAGTATGTTGACATTATCAGCAGACACATGTCCATTCTGTATTACAGGAATGTGCAAGTTCAAAGAGGCAGAAAAGTGTGATAAGAAAACCTGGCGTGAACAACCAGATTCCACTGATGCATGAACACAAACATACACCAGCTCACAGATACACAAATATTCCAAGACAAAAACGAAATAGTTTCTTGGCAGTTCTTATTCACACTTAATTGGCTAATTGCCCAGCCTGACACTGGCAGCATTACAGATGTCATATTTTTTTAAAGGGTGAACAGTTCCTCAGCAATGTCTCCAATATCCTTCATATGGATACCTTGTTCTTTAACAGCAGGCCTAGAAGTTAAGATCAACATTTTTTTCTGTTGAGTACAAGGAAAAATCTGTACATTGAAAGCTTCTTTGTGTGCTTGGATTAAGTACAGAAGACAGAATATTTATGTTAAGCTGTGTAATTTTATATGCCCATTCCTATTTTTGTAGGATCCATTAGATGAGAAAAGAGGTCTGGGGATTTTCCAGCATGACTATCTTGTATCGTGGAGATTTAAATAGAAAGTGTAAGGTGTTTCCCTTTTCGTCATTAATGTTGGAATGCAGTAGCATGACCAGCTGGTGATGGGTTAAGGGATCAGCTTATAGACATTTATTGTTCAGGGGGCTGAATAGCTCAGGGGATTAGTAATTGGATACAAATCCTGTCACCTCGAGACTGTCTGTTCACATGCAGCTCTTGATACTGACCACAAGTTGTTGCTGTCTGATGATTTGTTGATAACTTCTCTTTTAAAGTTTTGGGTTTTTTCATATTCCAATAAAAGTCACCATCAGAAATGACACTGATGTTTGCTGTCACACTGGAAAAAAAATCACAATTGAAAGGGCATGGAAAATGAACTTTAAATAATAGCTACTAAAATTAAAATTGGTGGAAAATAGAAGGATATTAAGAATTACAGACCAGTGAACTGTAAGAGCTGGATAAATTGAAGTTATATTTTAGAATACAACTCTAAAACACAGTCATAATGCCAAGGCAAGCCAGTGTTACAAAGGAAAAATATTTCCAAATATTTATACATGCATGCAGGCTACTTTCTTGTAAGGCAGAGAGCAAATATAGCTAGTCTGGATAGCTATGCATCCTTTAGCAAATTCCTTTATAACAAGAGAATAAATGCCTAGCTAACTGTGATTTTAGTTTTTTTTTTTTATGGATTAGGGATTGATAAAAAAGAAACTTGAAACGCTTTAGAGGAATTAAGTGTGCCGTATCACAAAGCATGCAATACCACAGCTGATGCACTACTGAGCATCAAGAAGAGGAAGAAAAAAAATCTCTCAGCCATTGCTATTTAGTTACTGACACCATTATGAGATAGTTCTGTTGAAACCATTGATTGTTCCACTGAGGCAGATTGTCCATTTCATAATGTCTTACCTGCACTGGTCAAGCTGATATCTTTGATATTTTATTTTTAAGGATATGAAATGAGTCCTACAAATCGTGTATTTAACAAACACGTGATCTAGTCAAAAGAAAGAAGTTCTAAAAGCAGTTTTCTGTTGTTGTACTCTCCCGAGGATGTGATCCATGTGTCACTGTGCATCACAAGAGGTCCTCTTGAATTTGTTGTGCAGAAGACAAGCACTTTTGGAAATTGTACTGGTAGAGAAATTGGTGTCGTTTATATTTAATGGGATTGCTCATATAATATGGGCCCTAATTACATGAGGTTCTGTGTGTTCTCCAGGTTTCTTAAATACTTTTCAGTACTGTCTGAGTGGTGCTCAGCTTTTAGGTGAATAGAAATCTTAGATGAATCATTATTTTCTTCTGATTCTTCAACTGCAGTTCAGGTCAAACTTAAAAAGCACTAATAACAAAGGGCTTGCCTAAAAAATTCTCAGAAATGCAGCATAAGTGATCTGTCTTGGCAACACATTTTTAAGGTTCTACTTGGTGTAGGTGCCTTATGTGAAGCACAAGGTCTCTGCAACCTCGTCAGAAGGACTATAACATATTAGACATGTTTAACTCTTGCTAGATCAGTGGTCTCAAAAATATTATTTAAAAATTATATGATAAATTTTAAAACATATCAATAATATAAAAAAAACCAATCCATCACCAGTTTCTTTTTGGAGGATTATGGGAGCTAGTATTTATTGGAAATCATAGTGTCTGTACAAAAAATAACAGTTGCTTTTTATTTTTAGGTGGAATATTTAAGTGAAACAAAATGAAGTTTAATGGCTTATAACATTGCATGAATTTGTCAAAACTGATCGGCTGGATTGCTACACAATGAATACTGAAAATGTTCTGGTTTTTAGGCTTATAATAGCCTACAGCCATTCAAAAGTCAAAATGTTATTTGATGATTTCAGAATGTTAATGAAATTATTATTAATAGCACATATATTAATCTTAATGATATATGTAAATATGGGCAAATGTAAAGCTCTGTTGACACCAAAATAATTATTCTACTGCTGAAAGTAAACCTGGGGTTAAATTTCAGTGATCAAGCATAAAACAGTTTGCTCTAAATGTGTCAATAAAAGAATTTCTGATGAAGTTTAAAATTGTGTACAGGCTCAGGAGATTTGGAGTATTTGTTAGTACAAAAAAAATTTGAAAAGGAAAGGATGATTCTATTTGTTTTTAAATTAGCAGAAAATAGTAACAGACTGCTTTGATTAAAAAAAATATGTAAAGGCCTTTTTTTTTTGTTAGCTTGATTTGAGAAAGTTTCATATGTAATAAATGTGAAAGTGTCAGGGGGGTTTTGGGTGGGAGGGAAGTAGCATATATCATTTTCCACTGTGGATTCATTTGGATAACTGTGCTTTCCGCTCTCAGAGTTAAAATGGTCCTTCCTTTGTAAAATACATGTAATTTTTTTCCCTATTTGGTGGTGTTAATCAAGTGTAGTGTGGTTGTCACAATTGCTTTCTTTTTTTTAGCAAGGCAGCAGATTTATGTCTAGTGAGTGTTGAAATATCTTTTCTGTAGTTACATGCAATAAACAGCATGATACATTTTTTTATTGTAATATCTTTCTTTGAGAAGCTGAATGTTGGTAGCAGGATATGATCTCTATCTATTGCAATGTGAAAAAACTTTATTATATAGAAGAATTTCATGGCGTTTTACCTGTTGAGGGCCCTGTAGAGCCAGAAGTACAGTGACTTGACTAAGTGACAGGCAGTAGCAGCCGTGGTGTCACTGTGTATTATCACCTCATGCTAGCTGGAAGCACTCCCTGAAGCCGATCTAGGTTGTATAGTCCTAGATGAGGTCTTCATGGGTGCTGACCATAAAAAGTTCATCAAAGTAATGAGGCGAGGCGAGAGCTTGGCGCTCATGGGCAGAGCTCAGCACCAAGGAGTGTGAACCGGCTCCAGCTGTGACAATAAAACAGCAGGTGGCTGCTGTCATTAGGGGTGGCAGATGAGGCAGGGGACTAACATTCAGCCCACAAAACTCTCATTTGTTAGCCATCGCCACTGTACCATGCAAAATAGCTTCCATCTCAGTCAATTTTACTTCGCAAAATATTACACAGTCGCCATAAGAAAATTAGAGCCTTGGGTTTACAGGTTCCTTGGATCTTATAAGCAGAAAACTCTGCTCTGTCAGGTTATGTGGAAAATTGGACTTTTTTCTCCCCTGAACAGTTTGAGGATCTTTATAGTAATTTTATAATAGGTTGTTTCCACCCCGGCATGTGTTTATTGGTTAATATTTTGGAGTATTTTGTTTGTAACTCCTTTATAAAATCAATTCCATCCATTCATTCGGCCATGTGTTGCACATAACATTGCCTACTATTCAGTATTTTAAAAGTTGCACATCGATCAGACTATTTCTCTCTCTGTGTCTGCCCAGGTACAGACATTTCATGTCATCAATAGTGGGTTTTTAGAAGGGAGTTCTCTAATCTGAGAAGTTGTAAAGAAACAGAACAGCCATTGGCTTGGGTGTTTTTTTTTTTTTTTTTTTTTTATTTTCTCATTTCTGTTCCTATAAAATAAGAAAGCATTTTGTATGTATTTAATCTTTGCAGAATGTTTTTAAACTGCCTAAAATTTATGGCCTTTCTCGTCTGAAAACTGTCCCGGGGCAACTCAGCCCTTCTGATGTGTTGAATGCAGCAAGCCCTGTGTGTCTCAAAGGTTAAGCAGTGTGGGGATGTGTTTGCTTCAATGTGAGAGCCATTTTACTCGCATCCTGTTACAAAACTAAGCATGTCAGTGGTTACATGCTCTGTTCCAAAGCTCCAGGAAATATGGGGATTTCAGGTGGTCGTTTGGACATATAAGTATTTTTGTGTATGCATGTCTCAGTTTTGAACATACTAAATTCCAGTGCTCTAACAGGAACACAGTCATGAAAATCAAAATGTGATGCAGTGCTGAATAAAGGAGTAACACTGCATGTGTTGGTACCTCTGTCACCCTTGCTGTCAGGTGCTCCTCCTAGTGAAAGTGGACCTGTGGAATCCCGTCATTTCAGGCTGGTCCTTGAGACGAGGCTTTATGGTGCTGTGGTTGCAATGACAAGATGGATCAAGAAGAAAAAACCCTTTGATTGAAACTTCATTTCAGGAAGACAGTGAGACTGAAAATTTTTTTTTTTTTTTCTAAGATATGGTTTATGTCTCCTCATAGGACCAGGCTGTCACTTTGTGTATAAAAACTGAAGTTCTATAATTTTTCCTGTTAGCAGTGTACATTCCTTTCATTGCATCTTTTTGGGTAATTCATCAGTTTTTCTTTCTTTTTTAGATAACATGCCATAAGCTTTTATGTGCAAAAACACTGATTTCTCCTTCATTTCTTTATTCACATGTGAACCCAGTATGTGTTTGTTGGTGTATCCAGGGCCTTGAGATCAAAGATGTTTTTTTAATTCCACTGGGCACCTATGTAGTTCCTGTATCTCTCATGCTTGATTTGTGGCCAGAAATGGTCAAAGTTAATCTCAGTGCTGGCTGGGATTGGAGTATTCTTTGCCAGAGAACATCTTTTGCTGTGTCACAGATATAATCTTTATGACTGTACTGATTTGTCTGATCTACATTCCTTTGTTTTTTCCAGACTAATTACAGTCTTCCTACCAAGTCCATGCAACATCCATACTGGACTGTAAGAATGTGGATTGGTTTTGTGTGTGTGTGTAAACATCCTTCTAAATTCAGTGAGTTTTTTTATTGTCTTTGTTGCCTCAATAACAATTATATCTCAGATGAGTACTCTATTAATCCCTTCAGTCCTGGCTGTGGACTTCTGAAGTGAGTCCTGCTGGACATCAGAAGCAAACCTAAGAAACACCAGATTTTTTGCCTGGCAGCTTTAGTGATTTGTAATTCTCCTACTAAGTCTGTGTGATGAGAGGTGTTACCATTCACTTATGGGACAAGTGGAGTAATGCCATGTTACCACATGGAATTCTCATTTGGATAGACTTTTGTGTTGCTCTTAATATCATCTGCATACTCTATGTTCAGTGTCATAACTTGAGAGACTTTTGCAGATCTGTAATACTTGGATAGTGCCTAACAGTCTGTCTGGTTTGCATATCATGGTTTCCTCTGAGGGACTGTTACTTTCTTCTGTCAACCTCCTCCTCCTTCAGTGGTAGGAGGAGGATGTTATTGCAACACTGAACTTTTGGGAAATGTTGGGGATGGATGTGATGGGAATATCTGAAGAGACTGTGATGCCAGCTGAGAATGAAAGCTCTAAGATTTTACTTATGCTCAGCTGCTAATGATGTCTTTTGACAATGAAAAATCAAACATTAATCAAACGTGCTAATCAAGTGTTAGGTTGTTCTGATGACAGTGTGTTTTGTGGATCTTAGTCCATGAGGTAACAATGGCCAGGCTCAAGAGCCCTTAGAATAGGAAAACTGGAACTATCCTTGTGCTTTAAATGTGTTTATAGATATACAAGTAACAGATGCATTTTTTCTGGACTGAAACCTATCTGGTCCAAATGATAACCTTCTTCTTTTCTTTGCCTGGAACCAGTCCTCATTTGACCAGCCTCTTGTTAGAGGTTCATGCATGTGGATGGTACTACTGATGGTTACAGATTACTTCCTGCTGTCACAGTTTTACTATTTTTATACAGCTACTTTGACAGAAAGATATTTTGAAGTATTTTGCTTTCTACCTGAAGTCAAACAGTCTTGTGGAATGCATGGATGTAAGGCAAAAAGGATATGTTTTACAGCTGAGTTTAAGTCTCAGGAATAAACAAATCAACCAGCACTTGCTTTTCTATGTCAGGCAAAGACCTAGGGCAAGATTCTCACTACTCTCGCAGATCAAACAGACTGCAGAGAGTTCGCTCCAGCCACCATCTATCACCAGCAGCATTTTCAAATTGTGGGGAAATTGTCAATAATAATTTTGTATGTCTTCTGATTGTGTATGACTTCTGAGCAATTCAGTCATCAGATAGTGACCAATTTATTCATCTCATTCCTTTCTTGGTACCTCTCAACTTTGCAAAAGACCACAGGCACTGTAGCTGCTGAATTGACTGAGTTATATATGTGGCACTGCTACTGCAGGCCCTATATGTTTTCTAGCCCACAATCAACTATCTTTGGATTTGTTTTAATTTCCTTTTAAAGACAGTCAAGAGTATATTCTTTTGATGATGAGGATTTCATTGTCAAGATAGCTCTTCCTGTAGAAGCTCTGCATAAACCTGATATTTCAGTCTGCAGTGCAATTTCTGAGCAGTCAGGAAGAAGCTACATCAAAAGTGACTTTTCATGCAGGAAGAACATAGTATTAAATATATTTGCTTGGCTCTATCAATTCTAAGTAGAAAGTCATTGAAACATCCTTACTTTGAGATAATCTTACAGACTGTTTCTTGCACATTCAACAGGCACAGACTTTGCTCCTTAGAATCACTGGGAAGCTCTGTACAAACTGTCTGCAGAAAGTCCAGTGTTTCAAAACTTCTCTCAGGGCACCTAGACATGTGGTTCACCTGACTCTCCCAAATGATTAAATGTATTTAAAGAACTCCCTTTAAATATTAGCCTGTTCAGCTTGCTGTTGCTTTCCAGATGCAAGGCAATGATACATGGAACCGATGCCTACTGCATCATATTCTGTATCTGAAGTCCTGATCCTGATAGGAAATGGACTGGATCACAAGCTGGGAGACAGGCCAATGTTTGAGGAAAGTAAAAGGAATGGAAAAGGGAGGGACCAGAGTTATGGAAATATTGGATATGCAAATCATGAGAAAAGAAAAGACATAAGCAGTGTCTTGGTGGCAGGGTTGGTTAGCACTATTTTGGATCTCAGTGCTTATAGTTGTAAACTTCATTTATGTTTAAAGCACTCCTGCAGCCTCATTTAGCATAGCAAGTATGTTTTCTGGTGGTGTCCTTCTTTTGGATGTTGGTGGTAATCCCTCTTAAATGCAAGGCACTCCCAACACTGAGCCTAAGGTTGCATTTCAGAATTTAGACAAAGAGGTTCTGCGTTGTGGTTGATAGTGGCACTAGAGAAAACACATTGTGATTCTGTCTTTTTCTTTCTTTTTTTTAGTACTTTGTGCAGCTGTTAGATTACCAAACACCTGTTAGAGGTGACAGTTACAGATGCTTGATAACCAATGAAAATTAATAGAACATGTGATTCTTTTAACTTAGAAGTGATTTGGTAAGATGTATTTAGAAATGTAATTACATACTGCTGCTGTCTACCATTATCACTTAACATTCATTAACTTCTCTGAATATTGAAATAAACATTTCTTGTAGCAGTACTAATTTTCTCATATATTTGTAAGGTGATTTCCTTAGAGTGAACACCTGACTTTAAAGTTTTTGCAACTGTTTATCTATTTTAGGTCTGCTCATTTAAGCAAACAAAAGTAGAGCACTATTTGTTTACTTACAGTTATCACTTTTTATTGTATCTCCAGATTGAAAAGTTATCAGTTCCACTCTTGGGTTTCTACTCACCTTTATGATAATAACAGTTATCACTGCCTGGACTTGGCTTATTCGTGCAGCTGCCATTGAAGGGTACTTTTTGTATTTAAAATAAAACCCCACAGCACAAAACCCTCAAGCCAATAAAGTTCAGAATGGAACTATAGCTAACTTACAGAAAACCTTTTTTTATTTCAGTTACAAAATAAGTAACTTCAGGTGAGTCATGCAATAACGAATGCGAGTTCCCTCACAAGGGAGGAAATAATATAAATATTGCCAGTATATTCCACTTTTGCCACAGTCCTTGCAATTACGAACTGAATTTCTGTCCTCAATGGTTTACATTGTAACATACCTCTCTTAAAAATAGGATGGTGAGAGGACTCTACAACTTTGGTTGGCAAGATCAGCTTAAGTGGAACAGTATAAGGTGTTTTATGTTTTATTTAGTTTGCTCTTTCTTTGTACCCAAGTCTCCTCTAGCAGAATATGTAAGAAGAGATAATTGTGCCTATTGCTACTACTTTACAGCCATGTGGCTAATAATTCTTTCCCATCTTGCGGGGCACAGATTGGTGGCAGAGAGCAACAAGAATATGCTGAGGGATGTCTCTCTCTTCCAGTTGATAGATGCAGGAATATGCAGGAACAACACAGTCGATTGATTGATAGCGTGCAACTCATCCATAATGATCTGTCTGATATAGTAGTAAATTATTCTTGAGATTGATGCAGGTCATTGAACAATCCTGTTGTCTGTCATTCTGTTCAAAGCAAGGCAGGAACAGTAGCTGCTGTGATACTTAAATCTGCCTTGGGTGCAAGCTGTGTACAGGTGTTCCATTAACACAAGTTGTTATCTTCTTTTTTTTTTTTTTTTTTTTTTCCCATTGGGCAACTTAGTTTCATTGCTAACCTGTTACAGTTAGCAGTAAAAACAAGATGAGTTAATTTTAGAAGAAAAGGCTGTAATCAGTTGCACTGATGATTTCACAAAAATCAATTGAAAATGTTGGGATTTGAACTTCAGCAGCAAAACTTTTCCATGGAAGAGTTGAAAAGTTAATAAATAATTAAGAAACATACCTTGCATGGAAAATTGTAAAATAACCCAACAAACAAAAACAACTCCCTAAAAAACCCCAAATCCAACCATCAAACTTTAGGCAGAAAGACTAATAAATCTCAGAAATTCCAAAGTTATGTTGATCTTTAGGTTCCATGAATTAGCACCATGTCTTCCTATGGCACTCTATTTTTTGTCTTGCTAATGCTGGCAAAGTTGACTTGCTTCAACTCTTTTGATTTCTCTTTTTGAGAGAAAAAGGTTGAATTTTCCAGTCTGCCAAATTACTCGCTCTTGAAGATGAGGATGTATGCGTTTTACTTTCCAGTTTAATTACCAGTGTTAGTGAGGGGGGAGCATAAAATAGCCATATCCTTCTTTAACACATGGGGTCAGCAGGGAGTACAAGTCAGTGTGTCACAGCACTCTCAGCATCGCATACTGGATGATTACACATGACTTGTTAACTTTTTAAAATGTGATTTATTTTTTTTTATTTTTTTAAATTTTTTTAACTTAAGAAGAAGACCTGCTTCATTTGGCTGGTAAATGAGTCAGGACAAAACCCCATCTTTCCTATGCAGGGTTCTAGGCTTGACGTCCTGTCACAGAGGCCGTGAAGTTTTTCAGATATTTGGATGTTTTCCACACTAGACTTCGCCCTGCCAGATATTTACTTGAACCTGACATCTTGTCACAAAGGGCATGAAGCCTTTCAGACTACTGGATATCTTCCACACCAGAGTCTGCCCTGCCAGATACTTCTTTTAAATTGAGTCCCTTGCGCACAGTCATGCAAGAGAGTTATCAGCGCCCCAGTCTGGACCCTTCAGCATCAGCAAACGTCCACAAATGACGGACTTGAAGAAATTCCCAAGAATTCAGACTTTTGATGCATGGCAAGAAAGATTACTTGTTCATAGAAAACCATTGCTTTATGGACAGTTCTGGACTTTCCTCTACCCTCTTGTTGCTAAAGTTAACCTGCTGAATACAAAATCCTGATGGAGAGATGGGATTTGGATAACAACTTTTGATATAGTTTGGAGACTTTAAAAACTTGAAGATTTTTAAGTTTGCATAGGCTTTTTATATACTAGTTGACTAAGTGCTGATTTGAACATGTGACCTTCTACTTTTCTGGGTAGCACATGTGCTACTTAAGTGCATGCAGAATTCTGTAATTACATATCTAAGTTTTATTGAACATTCTGAAATACATGTGAGTCATGGTATTCCTCGAGAAAATGCACCATTTCTTTCTCTTACTAGTTGCAACCCCTGTTGGTATGACTTCCTGTGAACCACACATTCAGCTACAAACAGTTAGGGTTCACAGTGTTTTTCAAGGCACAGTAAAGAACAACAATACTTTGTTAAAGTAGTAAGAGTCTATGTTGTTACTTACTTTCCTGAACATACCCCAGTCCCCCTTCTTGGCATTATCTTGAAGCTTGCCTTGATTTTCTGGTTTCTTACCTTATGTGGAGATGCAAGGACAGAAATTAAAGCACAGATCACATAAAACAAAACTGGATGCAGATAGAATAATGTGTTATTTCATCATATTCTGTGATGGTATATAAAAGTTTGAGATCCTTTTTTTTGTTATTCCTTGAAGCTGTCAGCTCTCCCAGGTGATTTATCCAAAATGGTAAACATTTTATCCTTTCTGTGTTCCTGAGACCTGTGCTGAAACCAAGCACTAAATACTAGTAATTTAAAAATAATAGCATTCTATTCTGCTTCTCATGGGTTTGTTTGTGGGTTTGAATTTTTTTTTAAAGGCTCTCAAGCAGCTTTTTAAAACATCCTCCATACTTAGGTCATGCAGTTGCTTACCTGTATCCTCATAATTAAATTCGTGTATAAAGAGGTTTTGGACAGTTTAAAGGAGATGTAAAGGATATTGAGAATATGAATAAAGGGTAGATATTCATTGTTATTCTCCTGGACTTTTCTGCTGTCATTGAACACTGTTGTCTGTAAGATAAATTCTCCAAGAGCAGTTGCAGAGAGCAATGTATCCACTGAGAAGTGATTTAAAATTGCACATCAACTGCTGGATACCTTGTTTGTAGAGTTCCACAAAAATAAATTCTCATGCTGGTCCTCCTCAGCAGTTATGTGCAGTTACAAGATGACTGGTCTGTTGATGTGGCTTCAAGTGTATTTCTGGTTGAGGTAAGATTTTGCTCCTTCCTTGGATTGAGGCCAAGGGTGAGCACTTGGTAAACCCTCAGGAAAGAACAGATTTCATGACTTTATAGCCCAGAATGCTTGTTTTGGTTTGTGTGTGTTGGGGAGGTTATTTTTTTTTTTAACTAGGCTTTTCACTAACACAGTGATGTACTTATTAAAAAGGAAAGAGCTATTATGTATTCAAAACATAATAAAACTTAAAATCTTTTGCCCTCTCATAGCAAGATACTTCACAGAGCACAGTTCTCTCCCTGCAGAGAAAATAAGAGAAGAGACAATACATGACATATTATTCATATTCCTTGGTTACTGTGATGATAAACATTGTACATGCTGAAGAATTTGTATTACACTAAAATAAAAAGTGGAAGCAAAGATTGTCCAATATGTTTCTTTATTTCTAGAATTAGAAGTCCCTTTGTTTCTTTTGTACTTTGAAATGTTCTTTTATAACTGAAGACAAGTCTGTAGAGGCTTCTAAATCAGTTACAGGCATTCTGAGAGTGAGTCCAAGTACTGTTTGAAGATTACCATCAAATATGAGTGGTCACGTTCCTGCAAAGCCACAATTCTTGTAAAATGAAAACAGAATATTCTGCAAACTTATTTTGGGAAAGGTGCTCATGTATTTATGATTTAAAGTTATTTTTATTTATAGTTTGTGTGCAAAAAAATTGCCCATAGGGAATGCAGATGCTATTCTAAAGCTCTGTGTAATTTTTCAACTTGTCTTTAATTTATCCTGAAGTTTGAACATAAAGTGTGTAAGACTGGGGATGTTGCAGGTGGGGAGCAGAGGAGATGAAAATCACTAAAAAAGTTAACCCAACATAATGCTACTGCAAGCAAACGAAATCCCACTACTCACCTTTTTCTACTTTAGGGAAGGCTTCTAGGAGCAATCTTCCTAACAAATGGAGGGAATTTCCAGTGACCATGACTTGCATGTATAGGCTAGACATTTCTGTCTTTCGAGACCTGACCCTCAGGAGAGCAGCTGGGCTTCTTGTTTTCATGTGGGTTGAGGATGAATTTTTTCTGACAGATCAGAGTTTGTAAAACTGGTTCCAGGCCTCTAGTCTGGCCTGGTTTGCATGTACTGGAAACAGTAGAGTGTGGCGATTACAGGCCTTTCCTACTCCGTTTTGATGCATTTCTGAAATGTGTTAGTTTTTAGCATTTGAATATTTCTGTTTTCGCTGGATTTAATACCAAGAAGTGACAAATTCAGTGAAACCTGAATGGGTGCTTACTGTAGTTGATGGAAAGATTCCCTTTGATTTGAAGATGTATCAGTGCAACATTTTTTGAAATATTTTAAAAACATTCCCTCCTTAAGTCCTTATGTGTACCAGTCAAACTTCCCTTAAGATTAATTTAAAAGGCCAAGGCTAAGTCATGTCTATCAGTTCAATTCTAGCAGTAGCTTAGGAATAACTGATTTCCCTCAGCAGAGGTAAATATCATAGATAAACCCATTATTTTTTGACTACTATAACAGTAATTGCTTGGGAACCCAGAGTTCTGAATGCATTGAAAACATTTTTGCATTTGTTTTTTGCGTTTGTTTTGTAAAGCCAGCAAACACTACTACCACCAAATAGTTCCCACTTGTCTCTTTTCGTGTGTGTGTGTGTGCTTTTTAATTTTTTGTTAATTTATTTTTGTTGCTGTTTAGTTGTTGTTGTTGGAGTTTAATGGGTTGTTCTCAAACTCAGCATCCAGACAAGGTTGTTTAGGCTTTGCCTCTTGTTTAAATAAGTGCTGTCTCTGTTGGTAATATTTTTTCATCTTGTTCTCAATTTCTTATGAAAATAACAAGTTTGGTTTTATTTTTAAGGCCTGATTCTGTAAGGTGGGGAGCTACTCCTGAGCTATGCTGAGTGCTCCAGACTTGTACAGAGGCAGTCTGCACTCCTCACGTCTGAAGTCTTCAAGCCTTAAATGTTACTGGGTGCTGAGATGCTTACTGAGTCAGGGTTCATTTTATCAGTGCTATGTAACAGCAGCAAAATGGTTACTAGAACCTAGATACAACAAAGAGGAGGCAGCTAATGCAAGATTAATTGCTCCATGTTATTAACAAAGCCTTTGTGTTTGATTTTGCAGAAAGGTATGTTTGTACCCCCTGCAGTTGGGCGGTGTATGAAATGGTCAGCCTTTGGAAGCTTCAAGTACACAAAACCCACTTCCCTAAAAATACTCTGTAGCTGATTGGGATCTTTATATTCCATGTAAATAGTAAAGTATCCCTTTACAACTCTGACGACACATTGCCCTTTCACAGTAATATTGTTGAGTTTATTTTTCTTTTAGAGAAGGATAGTGGAAGTTTGTAACAGGAAATGCAAGTATTTCACAGCTATGTGGAAATATTATTTCTGTCGAAAAGCAAGAGCAGTATGTTATGTATGCCTTATGCTGTTATTAGAACAGAATTTTTATAGTTACAGTTATTTTCCCTATGTACGGAAATTCTGATGACACTTACATAGTAATGATGGCAACAGTGTAATAGATAATTCACAGTGGTAAAGGTTATGATACCATACTTATAAATTGTGTAGGAGAAAGTATTTAAGATAGTTTTTTAATGTCTTTTTGTATGTATTTAAATAAGGCAGTATTATATTCCTACACCTTAAGGGATGCACAAGAGAGATTCTCGTAATAATGTGCAAGTGCCCAAAGTAGATCAGACACAGAGAAAGCTACATTAACATAATTGTAAAGGAAAAGTACTGTGTCTTGGCTTTTGTGGCTCTTATACCCCATAGTGCTGGTGTTTTACAGTCTTTCCATTGTCCATTACTGCAGACACGTCCAGATGAATTCAGCATTTAATGTTAAAAATCTTATAACATGCCAGTTTGATTTGTAGCCCTTCATATCATGGAATGCTAATTAAAATCATATTTTTGCATATGTCATGCCTTTCATGTACATATGCAAATAGAGTCTATTGCCTTTCAGCTATTAGTAATTAACTTTATGAAGGACAGCTGTAATACATAATTAACAAAAATGTTTGCAAGCCCTTTTCACACTGAAAGTTGCAGCAGTAAAATTTTTGCTTATCAAGAGAACCATTTTAGTTTGAAGCTTCAGTCTGATATCTAAATTGTTTGAAGCAGTCACATGACATAATTAAATTGATGTTATGGTCTTATCAGCAGAAGAATGGTGCTTGATAGGCTCCTATCTGTTTCATTACGAATGTTGCTAAAATGAAAGTAAATTATCTGTGTTTGGTAGAAATATAATGCCAGGTAGTAGTATTTTGTTGCTGCTGTTGGTGCTTTGAAGAATGTCTTGCCAGTTTGAACAATATTCCTACTCATGGTGTATTCAAGAACATGTGCTTCACCTTTTTTTTTCCTTTTTTTTTCCCGCAAGGCTGTAAAATAACTAAGGCTATTAATTTGTTTCTCTGTGTATCTCTTTAAATAATTAATACAATGAAGTTTGACCAGCATAAAAAGTGATTAAAGCATCTGATTTTGCTGTATTTTCATGTTGCTCATTAAAAACAATGGAACTACTTGAATGAAGAAGGATTTCAGGATGGACCCATTAGACTTAAATTCAAAGGTGTAAATAAAATTGTGTTAGTTTATAATATAAGAAAAATATTATTTAGGTAAAATATACTAAATTATCAGTAAAATGTGTAAGATGCTCTAATTAAAAGAGTAATCTTCCTGGATTTTCTATTTGTTTGACAGGGTGGCATTTGTGATGAAGAAGCATTTGAATACTCATCTACTGGGCAAGCATGGAGTTGGCACACCCAAAGAAAGGTAAACTACTTTAAAATTCTTCTTTGTTTTATCCTATACAGCATGTGGAGTCCTTTTCTGGAATATTTAGCTTACCCACAGTGAAGTCATCTGGATTTTTACCTCAACTCGAAGGGAGAGCCAACATGCTTAAGTGGTCTCATGATGCTTCTGACATGTCTGTAGAAAGGAATTCTATGTAAAAGCTGTAGGATTTGCACCTTTTGGGGTGTTTTTTTGAGAGGTGATATTACTTTATCAAAAATTCCATAGTTTTAAAGGTACTCACCTTCTGAGTAGGAAATCAAATATTTTTTTAATTTTTTAAATTTTCTTGATGACCTTGACGCTCATAGGTTTATAAAATGACTTTCTAAGTCTCACGTTGATCAATGAGGTCAAAGTAACAGAGGATTCAAAAAGAAAATTTCCTCAGCACTCTTGGGCAGGAAGGGAGATTTGTATTTTGACTATTTTTTGTATTTTATTTATTATTATTTTATATTTATTTATTATTTTGACCATTTTTAAAATGAATTAGTTTATTTTTTCAATCTGTGTACAGTAACTTGTTCTCAAACTTTGTTTGCAATCAGGTTATTTTTTCTGTGATTTAAAATATAACTGTGTTTTACAAAGTAAATGTCATTGTGTTTGCAGATAAACAGATTTTGCTTCAGATTTATTGGGCACATTGTGTCATAGCTATTGCTATTTCATTGAATTTTTGGGGCAACTAGAAAATTGATGTGTTTTGGAAAGCCAAAAGATCACATATTCTCTTTCAGTCTGGGTAGATGGAGGGGTTCATTGCTGGATACTTAATGCTGTTTCAAGTATTACTGCCTTGTAACTCATTCTTCTGGTGTAGGCTTTCATAAATAAAGAGTATTTTCTTGTTTTGATATGAAGGAAGAGGAAAATAAATGACAGCTAGGAACTATAGAAGACTGCAAAGCTCCTTCTGGGTCATGTTCATTTCTTGTTAAAGACACTGGAAATAGTAGTCAATTAGACCCTTTCCTCACAAGTTCATCACACTTAAATCACTGAGGGACCTAAGAGTAGTTTTAAATTAACACATCATATACACCTTAGTTTGACTAAGCACTGTTTTAAGTGGTGCTTATATTTTTAATGAGATTTCCTCTGTGAAGGGCTTAACCAGAATATCCCTAACACGTGATTATTTAAAGAGTTTTGAGTTATTGTATTTAATCTAAATTACAAAATGATGCATTGAAACAACAATTACAGTTTCATCAAAGCAGATATCATAATAAAGTTTATATTGGTTATCTATTGTCATAGCACAACAATTACAAAAAATGTTTTGCTCTGGTGGCTTTTTTTTGTAACTGGAAGCATTCAATACTAATATTTTCTTTTACAATGGGTTACTTACTGTACAGTCATCATAAATACAACATAGAGATAACTTGCGTTACCCTAGTGAATATGTGCACAATAAAGGATGCATACAATAGATTTCCAAATATAGCATCTTAGCCTGAGAGGCATATTTTTAGTGATCATCATCTTGAAATGAATTCCTAAACAAGCGGAATGCTATAAACCAAATCAGTTGTTGCTGGCTTCTGTTTGCATGTTTGTTCTGAAAATCTTCTGGCTGTTTCAGTTTTCGCCATCTCTTCCCATATTCCTTAAAGGCTTTCTGGTTGGCCCACCAGCATGGTGCAAGGAGGAGGAGGAGAAGTAGGAGGAAGAGGAGGGGGGAGGGTCTCTCGCCTGCCACCCCTTTGTGAGGTGGCAGGTTCACAGCCCTCGCAGCCCTGGCTGCCTGAGGAGCAGAGGAGCCCCATTAACACCTGCAACATCCCTACCCCAAAGACTGTGGCGGCTTTGCCCCTAGGCCAGCATAAAGAAGTGATATTTGAGTGACTTCATAACCTCTTCTTTTGCAATTTCTTTGTCCATCTTTTGAGTATTTCTTATCCACAATACCTTTTTAGGTGGCACTTCAGCTTAATGTAGAGCAGCATCAAACAGTGGTGGCAGAGCTACAACAACAATATAAATTTCTAGTCGCAGTCCCTCGCTGGTGATGGGGGATGTTTAAGCCACGTGATCTAATGCAGTAAATACCAAACCATTCTTGCTTTCCTTTCCTATTATGAGAGAGTTTGATGCCTTTTAATGGCTTTAGGAACCAAAGAAATCCTTCTTCAGCATGTTAAACCATCACTTTGGGTATAAAGATATTATAAATTAAGTTACATAGTTTTCTTACCTATGTAAAACATTAATGCCTTGATTATAATTTTGCAAGCTTGCTATTTTTTAATTTCTCTAGGACAATATAATCAGTTTATTCTTTATGTTTTGAATTTGATTCTGCTCTCTGATACATTGCATATTATGGCAAATACTAATAGAAGCTAGCTAAATAGGCTGTGACAATTAAATTAATAATGCATTTTATTTGCAAGTGTTTAGTCTTCATGGTTTGACTGATATATGCAAAGATGGTAATTTATTAAAAGTAAATTCATGTAATTGTACTACAGAATTTGATGGACCAAAAAAAGTTGTCAGCATGACTATCATCAAAAACAGAAAATTGAAAAGAAGTTCAAAAGGGTGCTTGAAAAAAATAGGTATAATGCATACACCCTGAAAAATTGAAGCCCTTTTGACAAACTTCTCAGAATGGAATTTTTGGTGGCAAGCATTGAAAGATAGTTCTGAGAGGGAGAGAAAAATTACATTTACAATTTAGTCAGAAGTATTTAACTAGTGCACCTTGCTCTCTCTAGCTTTCCATAAGCATTGCTTTTTTATCGCAAAAGGGAGGGCTTATGGAGTCTGTAGGAATGTTTGCATGTGCAGATATAGAAAACAAGTACAATTCATAATAATATTACTACTAATACATATTTTGTTTCGAGTTTCTAGGTTTTTTTTTTATTAAGACAAAATTGACTTAAGGGAAAAATACAGTGTAGTTGAAAATCACATAAGTTTTTTTAAAAATAGCCTTCTAGTAAAATATCTGCACATTTCAGACACAAAACCCCCTACTGCGTAGTCCATTGTTATCATTACCATTTAATAGCTAACTCAGAAGTAGAATGTTTTAACAGAAAAAAAATTCCTCTAAGGTATATTTTCCTGTTATTGGAACTGTGATACTGATTTATTGTCAACTTGAATGTGTCTCAAAACTGGCATGTTATCTGCTAAGTCCAAGGCCAGTACATATTTGGTACTTCAGTGTCAGTAATCTTCATGGGACCTATAACTATATCTTATTGGCAGGATAAATCTTTGGCTACACCTTTATTGTGTCTAGGAGACATTGTGGTTGAGGACAAGGTGAATGCATCAGTAATGTTAATGGTGCCAAGTTCTAATTTCTGTTACATCGTTATATTACTTTGGTATAAATTGTGGCAAGACACAACAAGCGGATATTTCACTACTGAGTATAAGATAATATACTTACAAACACATGAAAATCAGAGCAAGAAAATAAAAAGAAATTCACTAAGTCGTTCATCAGTGAGACTGAATTCTGCCACTGTTAAGTACAACTCTGGGTTTAGAAATTTTTTAATAAGAAAAATACATTTAACTATTCTTAAGATATCTTTTTAGGGACACCATTAGTACTGTACAATATGCATTTTATAGGATATGATATTTTCTTAACTAGATATGTCATGCTGCCTCATACATGTTTAAACTGGTTTTTTTTTTACATTAGAAAAGGCCATAGAAGGGTCTTTGTAGTTGTTTAATTACCTCATCTTCCATATTAATTTTAAGTTATGAGTTACCTCTGAAATAACTTTTTGTGTATGAGTTATCCCATTGAGACAAATAGGATCATTCATATGTATAAAGTTACTTAGAGAGCAAACACTTGCTGAATTGGAATATCTGTTGCAAAACAATTTCTGCAATGGTCATTAAAAATATGTTTGATTTTGTAAAGTTGTTCTGCGATTTTTTTGGGCTTTAAAAATGGGATCAAGGTTACAGTGCCAGTAAGATCATGATTTTCAAATGATCTTGATTGATTGAAAAATCTGTGAAATCTCTCAAGATTTTAGCTTGAGAGCAAGAGCTGTAAGTAAATACCTATTACTATGTAGTAGCAGCCTAAATATATTTGAGATGCTTTTTCAAATAATGTTGGAATATAAATTCCAACAACTTCTAAAATTTGTGTATTTTTTAAACAACTGCTTTGAAGTAAAAGAGATACTTCCTAGGTACCTGTTGTTTAATGTGCTTAGATAATCCCATCTGCTAGTTAATAAATATCATCAAATATACAAGATCATATGGTATGTTGGTGAAAGGGATTGTTGAGGTCTCAAAAAAAGGTAGCCAGGAAAAATGAATGGGGGTTTGCTGTTCTGTATATTATTTGGAAAGCTGTCTTGTAATCAATGCTGTGTCCTGATATTTCCATTTTGAATGTAAAACTAGAAGTAAATCAACTCCATGAGTTCAATCCTCTTTTATTTAATCAAATTGTTAATCCTTCTTTTGAAGCATCTTTCTTTCCTTGAGTAGAGAAATTTTTGACAGTAACTATTTGATATATGCCTGTTTTGGATTATGCTACCCTGAATCTGCAAAGTAAAAGGATCCAGTTGATAATTACAGCCGATTTTGGGTAAACAAGTGGCAAAAGTCACAAATTGATGTGCCATACATACATGCATATATGTGTGCAATCATTTTATAATAGCTTGCTCATGTTCTGAAGGAATAAATTCTGTAGGTGGCTGTCTCACAGAAAGGTTTCCAGTTAGAGGTGTTGGCAATACATGCGGATATACTGAAGGAGAGGCTACCTGTAATACCAGAGGGGTGGTGTACTGAGTCTTACCTTCAAGCTTTGTTACCACCTTTTGTTGCTTCTTGCAGATAAGTTTGGGCTTTTCAACTGAAGCCTAACATTACTAGGTTAACTGGATAGGAATGAAAAACCTAATTATTTCCTGCATTTGGCTTAAAAAGGGTCTTGGAGACTTACATACTTATTCTTTGGAAAAACCTTAAGGAAAGAAATGTAGCTTTTTCTTGAAGTATTTGCTAATTGGAAGTTTAAAATGAGAGGAGTGGTGTGGAAAGGCTTCAGTGTTTTAGCATTGGTTGGGAGCTAAAGTTTTACCCAAGATGTATGTTAAGCATTGAGTGCTTTGGAACCTTACTTGACCTTTGGAAGCAGTATTTTCCTCTGGCATTCATCTCTTGTCTGGTGCTACACTTTTTCAGAGTGTGAGTGTAGGTACAAGCTCCACAGTCACTTGTTGCCTGAGTGCTTTTCTCTGTGTCTGTCCCAAGGAACATAAGGAAGCCAGGGAGGTTACCTTGGGCTTCCTCAGGTACCAGAAGATGTGCTGAAAATTCTCAGCTTTTCTCATGACATGTTGTGTGTAGAACACATATGTGTTTGCTTTGCTGAGAAAAAATAAACAGTAGGCAGTCATTTATGCTGTTGAAGACTGTTTTCACAAAGACAAGTGATTAATTCAGCATCTTTTTTAGAAAGAAAAATAACAACTGAAGGCCTGCAAAAGATTGAAATTATTTTACTGCTACTCATTATTTGTTCTTCCTATAATCCTGGCGACCGTAGAGTTTGCTTCAGAAGGAAGGGCAATCTGAAGTAAGTTTATTTTAGGTGCCAGCTGTGTGAGATGTTTTGGAAATTTCTGTAGTCAGCAACAGTCTTCCTGTTGGGAAAACTTAGCTGCCATGGATAGAAGACAGAGGAAGTGCCTAATGGGATTCATGCTGCCCACAGTGAGCACCTCTGGCTAATTTTAAGCATCATAACAAGCTATAAATGATGATCTCACATTTATAAACAACCAAGTACTGTCTAGAGCATAGGTTATTAGTTTCATTAGCAAGCATATGCTAACATTGAGAATCTGTGGAAGACAGTATGGGTAGTTGCTGAAAGCTGCAGGGTTTTTTTCCAACAGTTTATTTCCAAGGAAAACATAGTTCTTTGTTGCATGACATCAGCCAAAAAGTGGTATGCTGCAAACTGATCCCTCCTCTATTCCAGTCAGCTGAAAGTAAGTTGTTCCAGTCATATGTCCCAGCTTGCTGCTTCCATTGGGTAAGTCAACCATGAAGGCTGAGAGGGTAAGGATTAGGATGGCAGTATATCTCTAGATCACTTTTTACCTGTGCAGGACTGGAAGAGAGAGACCTGTTCAGACAGTTACGCAGAGTATGTTGCGCTACTTTGAATTTGTATAGGATTGTACTTTGTGACATTTGTGGATGTGAAATGTTCCTTGTCTTAGGTGGTATCATGGCTCTTAGCTTTGATCCATTTATAAAAATACAACACAAATATTTACTGAGTACATTGTAAAGGAAACGGAAACATGATCTCTTGACTATGCTGCAGTGAAATATTTTCCATATATTTTGAGGAATCATGAGGAGTATTTTGTGAACTTTGGAAGTGAAAACAGAAATACTGTGGCA
>NW_020955329.1:390397-428328 GCF_003031625.1 Empidonax traillii
GAAATTAGAGTCCTCTACAGAAGAAGATGCATGGGTTTATTATATTACTTAAAGAAGCTGTAATTTTCCCCCCTTTGTTTCAAATTCTGCCGCTATTCTACTGTAGCAACTAATTTGTTTCTTCCCCCCAAAGACTAGCAACAAAAAAGACTTCCAACATCTCTATTTATTGTACGCTGTTTGGTTTATAATATTTTACAGTATACACTTGTAAATTAAAATGATTAAAAAATTCACATTAGGTCTAAGGGCATAGTGATTTTTTGTATTTCCTATGTTTTCAAATGAATTAAAATATAACAGTGCAGTTAGCATCAAATCATAATGATAATTTGTTAGTTAAAGGCTATTTCAGTCTATAAAACTTTGATTACTTGGAATTTAGCTGCGGTTTTATGAGTTTTCCCATATGATTGCCCACAAATTTTTATGTTGACTAAATTGTAAATTGTTTAAACTGTTCAAACAAATTACTTAGCAATTAAACCTTCAGCAAAATTGTAATTCATTTTAAATTTAGCACAGAGGTTTGATGCTCTTTATTGAAGAAAATAACTGAGCAAAATAGTGAAATATGTAAATTTTGAATCCTGTGTGAACAGTCCCCCATAGGACAAAACATTCCCAACACTGTGGGTATAGGAAAGCCTTCCAGTAATGCAAATTAATTTTGCAGTAAAGGGTAGCTTGAGGAAATTCCTGCTGCTGAATAACATCCAGATTTTATGATTTCCAAATTTTTTTCCCCATAGGGTGTTTTGTGTCTAATTTTTAATGCCTGAAGTCTTAATATTTAAACATAAAAGCAATCTACTAGATATATAATTCTTCTGTATACCTAGGTGTGCCAGTAAAATAACTGCAGGTGGAAAGAATGCAGCAGCTACAGAAAAAGGACAGATGAAATGAAATAATTTCATCATTGGTACTTACAGGGGATTTTGAGGATTTTGTTCCTCTTTTTTTGATCAACTGGTTTTCAGAAATTTTACTAGTACAGCACACAAGTGAGAGAAAGCATATTTTCCTGTTTCTTGACTTTTTCTGAGTTGTTCTTTTTCTTTCCTTAGGGCTTTAATGTTTTCATAAATGATATGTCTGAATCTTGGGATTTTAAAGTCTCCTTGCTATCTTCATTATGCTTATGTAGTTGTGTAGATTGCTGCATGTAGAGTGATGTTTAGCTTCACTATCTCTAGAGCTGCAAGACAAATAGAAGTGTAAACACAGAGCAGATGCATCATTTTACATAAGAAAACCTTGCTTCCACTTATCATATTTGAACTGCTTGTGTTTGTACACCTGTAGCTTACTGACAGTACCCTTCAGAAAATGAATTATTGATTTTGTACCATTTATATAAGACATGGCTCATTGTCGACAAATGGGAGAGACTTTTATATAAGACATGACCCGTTGTCGACAAATGGGAGAGAGAGAGAATTCCAGATCCACAGCCTTATTTTTATTGAACACCATCACTCCATGTAATGCTGTACATTCATAGTACTCCGACCAGGGTCAAGACAGAGACACCAAAAGCCCAGTCTTCCTGTTGGCTTTCTGAAAATTTCCATGCAAGTTCTTCCTCAACAGACCATTGTTGTCTGAGAGGGGTGTGGAGGTGCCATGTGGCAGTAAATGGCCATCTCAAACCTCATGCAGAAAATGGTTACTGTTTGTGATTAAAGCAGTATGGTTGCCCAGTTTCTGACACAGTAAGCTAGTTTCTTTCCAGCTGCTAACTGAAAAAGGAAATCAGTTATTCTGATTGTGAAGTCAGAGTTACGTATTTATAACTACGTATGACTTCATCACTTCTAGACAAACCCATGTAAGGGGATCATACTTTGCTTCTACAACAAGGGAATTCTGTATTCCCTGAATTTTAAACACCCTGCAAGTAGGCTGATGTTAATATTAAAAAATGTGGTGCAGAACCAGTTTCTTAGACCATGGAAATTTCATCTTGTTTACTTACTTGTTGACATTTTTGCTTGGCAGTTTCCTGAGTATTTAATGATAGAGTCAAGAGACAGCATGAGGGCACAACGCATACAGGTAGTAGCACAAATAGATAGGTTTATTAGTTATTTTATTTTATGGTATATGCATAGCAAGTGCGTATATACAGAGTTAGCTAAATACCCATTTATGCCTGTCTAAGTAAATGAAAAACATTAAAATACTTGCTATCGTCTCGAATCTCTAAAATGTCTGATAGTTCGTATTTCAGAAAGTCACACATCTGAGAAGTTGGCTTTTACAAAACAAGCTCTCTGATTATCTGATATCCTCCGGAAGGTTAGGAGAGTTGTTTCCTATATTACTTAGGAAAAAATTTCTTTTTACAATTGAAAATGTCAGCATCAATTTAAAGTAACACTAAGCATGTGCTTGCTTTCTGAATATTATCCTCCTCCACCTCCCCTCCAACCACCCTGCTGAGGATCTGAGTGTGACAGTTTGATTAGATCATCAATCCTTACTGTTAACAGCACTTTTCCTGAACACCTGGGTTGCTAGGTCACATCTGAGTTTAGCTACCGTTGTTTTAGTGACCTAACGTGCATTCACCATAGCAATTTACATTTAGCCCTCAAATTAAAAGTTACCTTAGAAGAACGGTTTGCTTTAAAATGACCTTTGTTCTCATGTGAAAGTTATGCTATATGATGTGATAAAAACTATAAATGATGAAACAGATTTTTGTATTTGAGACATGGTTACCTACTTCGATAGAGCTCTCACATTAGTCTGTCCTACTGCTGTCTCAAAAGCAAAGCTCGATTATGAATACTTCTTCTACTTAGTTCTCCATCAGTGTAGAAGAATTCTATGTAGATTTATATTTCCCAATTTTGTTTAAATTGTATTATTCTATACTAAGTTAAATAATCACATTGGTAATATACTTACAACATTTTTATACTTCTTCTTTCCTAAAAATGTACTTTTGACTTGTCAGTGTGGTTTGATTCCTATTTTTCCTATTTATAGAGAAAATATCAGCAAAGGTTAATACCTAGCAACAATTTCAATGCAAATTGTTGAGCAGCAGACAGCAGCATAAGCATGCTATAAAATGTAGCCCTTTTCTGATGCTACAGTAATCCTTTGTTTTTCTGCTAAACTTTCCTTTACTGTAAGGAGGAATATAGGATATTCATAAAGATATCAGAGCAAAATTCTTGAAGCAATTAATTAAAAATTAGTTTAGACTTTTCCTTCTGGTTTTGAGCGAACAAATAAAAGTTGAAATAAACACAAATGGGACAAGGTTATACAATGAGGGAATTAACTTTTAGGGGTACGTATAAAGTAAGAATAGTAGTTAATGGAAATTATTTTCTTCATGCTTTCCCTCATGTCAGATCATTATGCTTTCATATATGTTCTTAAATCAAATGTAAAGCTTCCTGTAACCTGTGTTAAGGTCATGTCAGGGCTTTTTCCCAATGCTATCTAATTGTTGCACATCTATGGAATAACATACCAAATGATTATTTCCATTAAATTGGTCAGGCATGAAAAAGAGATCTGAAGGCCAAGTGTAGAACTTAATTGTAAAAATATTTCCCCAAGTTTGAGGTCTATAATAATGGGACATTCTTCCCCCCTGCCCTGAAAATAAAGTTTGAAATTAAAATGCGTTACATCAAATGCATATACATTTTGGGGCCTGATCCAGTATTTAATTAAATCAGTAGAAAGTATTAGTTGGATTGGGATCATCAATGAAGCATAATTTTGCTTGTTAAGCAAAACTCTAATTGGACACTATATTTTAAAAATTATTTTGTATATATGCTACTGTTCAAGAATGTGTTTACTGTGTCCTCTGAAATATGTGAAGTGCCTACTTCTGTTAATCCACATTCAAAACATATGTCGTAGTGGCTTCTGAGAATTCATAATAAGAATAAAATTAAAAACATGGATAAATCTATGCGAGACTACAAATTCTGCTGCACCCACTGTAGATTGTTTTAAATACTAATTCATGGTAAAATTCATTATGAAGAAGTATAAATCTGGTGTATATAATGAGACTGTAGAAAATGTTGCTTAGTCTTCCATCAGAGTGATGTAATATGGAGTCAATAGAATATTTACAGGAAAAGCTACCATGAAACAGGTAACATAAGAGAGCAGCTCATTCAAACAGCACATTTTTAATCAGTGATATTATGCAAATTGAAGATAGTAGATCTTGATGAGAACATACTTGATAAAGTCCTTGAAATTTTTTGAAACAAAAATAATTTGTAGGATCTGAGTAATGTGATATTAATTTACATGTTTGTTTATATATTACGATAGTTATGAAAGTATCATTTAAAACCACCTGAATCCATACAATTAGAAATTTTTGAAAACTGAAATGATGGGGGACAGCTTTCGCATGTTTCATATCTGTCCAAAAGTAATGTTTTTTTGTTTGGTTTGTTTGTTTGTTTGTTTGTTTGTTTTAATTTGAGGAAGTTTATTCAGCCTTTTTTTTTTTTTTTCCTTTTTAGTTTGATGTAATTTTTACTTCATTGCTTGGTAGTCACTCATTGTGTGTGTTGCTTTGAATTACTAGATTCCCAATATGTTTCCCATTGTTTATGGAGACTTTGTAGGTGATGATTATTCTTTGATTTACAACTGTTCTCTTACATGTGATTATGCTGGCACGGATTCTGTTCCTGTTGGAAGAAATCAGATGTTTACGTTTAATGTGCAAGTTTTTTTTTCATGCACTGTATAAAGGCTGGAAAGTTGGATAAAAAGACTATAATAATCTGACTTAGAGAATATACATACTAGCTAGAAAAACAGGACAGATCTATAGACTAACTCCTGGTATATCACAGTGCATTTACTTTTCAGTAAAAGTCTGCGCTTGGGGAGAGGCAAGCATGTAGAAATTTAGTCTTTATATTTATCGTATTGCATCTTTACAGAAAGCATGTATTTATTCATAGCAATGTATCTAATGCAAGTTATCTATTCATAATAGCCAAGTGAAGACAAGGCATTGGTAGTTTCCATGACAGTGAAGCAAGGTAGTCAGCACTTGTATCTCTTCCCATTGTTCGCATTGCCTGAATTCAAGGAAGTCAAAACTGCATTTTCTTCATTGCTGTTTTCGATAAGATTGCAGGAAATGTCTTACTTATGCAAGTTATATCAGATAAAAGCACAATTTTTACATAATTGCAAAGTAGTCTAAAGCTAGAATGTTTTCAGTGCTCTTCTGTTTTCTAAAAAAATATTCCTTAACTGTTCTACAGGTTTCCCCTGTGGAAGACAAGCTGTTCAGGGAGTCCATGCTGACATGGATTCTGCTGCAGTTGTGTTTTCATCACCAGTAGTAGTCATCTGAGTGACTTGGGCAGTAACAACTTTTTTGTGTTTGATTTTCTTTCCACTTACGAAGCGAGTGTAGTAGCACTTACTTCACAGGAGCTGATGAGAGCTTGTGAAGCATTGCAAATAGAACTATGACGATTTTTTCTTTTATTGGAATGATGTGATAAAACTGTTGTGGCTGTCACACTTTGAAAGAAAGAAGTTTGATGTGCTTTTGAAATGCTAATCTGAAGGACAGGAATGCTGGGGGAGAGAAAGTGAAGATCTTTCTCCAAATAGGACTTCTGATCAAGCCTGAGACAGAAGCTCTTATGGATGTAAGAGAAGCGTTAAGATCTGGAGAGACTCACCGAACAATTGTCAGGGAAGGGAATTCCTTGCAAAGGGTGCAGAAGCTTCCTTTTTCTCTTTATTTCTCTGTATCTGAGCTGAAAACAGAGCTGTATACGGAGTCAATCTGGTAGACTCGTAGTTTTATTTCCCGGTTAGGTTCAACTTCACTCTCGACAGCAGTTCTTTTGCTTTGTGTTCCATATAATTCAGAGAATGGTCCTGATTCAATTCTGCTTTGTGTGAAAGCTTTTTGTGAAGACTCAGCCTTGGCAGAGTTCAGACTAAGGACTGAACCAGCTGGCTGGTTGAAGATTTTATTTTCCATTTGGGCTTGACTTAATTCTCTAGTTTAGCTGTTGAAAAGTGTAAATCAGATGTCTGATGTGATGCAAATATTTTTTTTTAAATTTCATTTGAGTTTGCTCTGGTTTTAATTACTATTGTTGTCTGTGACGAGATTTACATATGGAGTTTTAAGAAATGCTGTAACCTTGATGGTATATGTCTCTGCTGCTTTGTTGGTGTGGTTGAGCAGGCTGCTCTAGGCAAACAGAAAGGAGAATGCAGTGGAGTGAGCAAGAGAGTAAAGTTGGTATTTGATGTGGGTCAGAGGAGAATGATACATGTCCCAAGAGCACGGGATTTAAAAGAATATGGGACATTGTTCACAAGGGACAGAGCCATGCAAATGACTCATTTTTTTTCTTCCTTATTCCTGTAATATTCTTACCTTCTAAGAAAGAAGCTGTAAGGGAGCATGATGAGCCTTGAACTGTGATGAAAATATGGCATTTTACTGTAGAATCCTTCCAGGATGAATTCCAGTATAGTAACAAATCGGTATTATTATAGGCATGTAAAATATATGTGCTACATTTGCATTTTTGATCACAATATCTTACATACCATAAGATTTCATTCTTATAGGCAATACATTTAAATTGTACTTTTTACTTTTAAGTCAGATATTTAATGTCTCTGCTTGATAATATACCTGTGTGTATATCTACATCTTGTCTCCCCTTTAGAGTGTTTTGTCACTAAAAGGAATTTGTCAGGTTTTGTACAAACTTTTGGTTCCCAATTACAGATACATAAAGATGGGTGATGATTTTTAACTTGTTTAGGTTCCCTTTTCCTCTGTAAACCTCATCTTTTCCAGGTTTAGCATGTTGGTCTGTTAGTCTCTATAGGAGTTGTCATGGTTATCTGTCAACAAGAAAGGCAGAGGAAGTAATTCCCAAATACAAAAACATTGTTCTTTAAAGCTGTGGGTTTACTAGAAACATTTTAGAAGAAGCGCAAAATAGACAGCAGAGGGGGCCAGGCTCTCTACATCACCAACCCAGTTGCTGTCAATTTGTTACAGTGTTGACAGAGGTTCTCTGGTTAGCCCATTTAGTTATTATAGTGTTTTTCTGTTCCTGCACTTACTGGGAAAAGCAATAGAAATTCAGGGTACACTTTTTAGTAGCTTTTATGAATCCTCTCTCTCATGCACTTAAAAAAACACCCCACCATCAAAATACATAATCATTAATTTTCTCATGGCTGCTTTTTTTCCTGTAACACTAATGTGACCATGTTTTGAGAATGGAAAAAAACACCCTGTAAATATGAGGACTTTATAATGCTGGATCACTGAACCCTTTTCTGCATAGTTAGAGATCCCGATACATTGCCTCACAAACTATTGTTCTTGCACAATAATAAATTGTATATAAACTTAAAAAAATTATATCATTTTAGTGGACAGCATTTTGTTGCATATCTTTCTTCGGGGACTGTGTTAGTTCCAGAGATAACATTTATAAAAAAAATACATGTAAAATTCAGATATTCTGACTGTTTGTCTTTCTGCAGGCATGTATGTGCTAGCAACATGTGTCATGAACAATGACATATTTCTGCACATTGATGTGCCAGTTAGTATATAGTTCTTGGCTGTTCTACCTTCACTAGGTCAGTATTTACTATTAGTGCCTTTGTAGGCTATTATCTTATTTTCCCAAGAAAGCACAGTGAGGAACATTCTTTTTAGCTGAAATGTGGTGTTATTTCTTAACCCCAAATGGTCATTTCACTTGGCTGTATAAGATTTGGAAGGACAGTAGCCTTGCATCCAGTATTGTCACACAGGTGAACCAGTCCATTTCCAAAAGAAAGAAACAAACTAACTGAAAAATCCCCCCCTCCAAAAAAAAGAAACTAATTGTATCGGAATTTAGAAGAATGGGTGGGCTTACTGTGACTACATCTTCAGCAAATGATAGATGCTTCAATATGTAGTTTTGTCATTTATTTGCTTTCTTGTACTTGATTTTATTCTTGCTTTTTAAAATGTAAATAGATCAAATGCAGCAAAATGGCACATGCTACTTTTTTAAGGTGATGCAAAAGGTCATTTAATTTGTCATTCTTGTAATAGACATTCTTCAGCTAGAAACTGAATTCTGTGTTTTGAAGTTAGTAAAAGGAAGTGATAGTGCACACGTTTTTCATTGAACATATCTACACCTTACAACTATTTTAAAAAACAGATATGGAGTCAACATAGCAATAATGATGTGTACTGCAGCTGTCCCTGGATTAATGCAGGTAAGATATGACCTCTTAGGAACTGCTTGCTGCGTGTACTTGCTGTAGTTGCCTTATTTTTGTCAGTGTGCTTTTAAAAAGCATAGGAATGGGGAGTGCACTTCTGATGAGCCACGTACATCACCAGAAAAGGGAGGGAGATGGGCAGTGAAGGACTTACTAATTTCTATAGAAGATCAGGGTTGGGAATGGCTGTTGTGGCTTTTGGAAAAGTCAAAAGAGGACATCAGTCTTCTAGGTGTTACTTAACACTGTATCTCCTCAGGTATGCGGAAGATAAGGAGAAAAGTTAGAGAAGTTTCTTCCACTTTATATTGATTGCTTAGATCCAGATTATAGAACCACATTATAGAACCTGTGATCTAATTCTTGTTCATCTAATATATAATGTTGCTCTTCTATTTTGAAGTTGTGTTTTGACTTTTAAAATAACATTATGAAAATAGAAAATTTATCTTCTGCTGTAAAAGTGCCAGAAGAGTGCAAGTCATCATGCAAATGTGGGACAATGCAAATGTAGGACAATGGCAGAATCATCATGACATATATACAAAGCATTTCGATAAGGTCTCTCAGCTGGTAAAAGGAAGGGTTGCTTTCGTCTCTGTGTTAACACTGAAACATTAAACAGAATAGACATTGAATTTTGGTGCTGTGCTGATAAACAAGTTGAACATACCGTTGTACAGTGATGTATTGCAGTGTCCTTGTGTCTGTGAATGGACTTCTGACAGAATCAGAGGTAGGATTCTATATATAACCCACTGTATGTAGGGAGGTTGTGAACAGTTTCCCAAATATTCTTGTTGGTATACCGCTGGTGAAAAAAAAAACCCAAAAAACCAATAAAAATGCAATTCACGTCAGCTGCTGAAAATCACTGATACATTTTCTCTAACATAGGAAGCAACTTCCAAAAATATTTATGAGTCTGCTTTCTGATGAATGCTTGATATCATCCCTTAGGATATGATCTCTTTGTTGGATTAAAGGCACTAGTCCTTGCATTAAATGATGTTGGATTTTTTTTCATCCTAATACTCTTAACATGTATCTCTTTTAGATGGTGCCTTCTCTTATAGTGCTCAGCCTCCTTACGTTTATCTTCCCTATGAAATAGCTATTGGAGTTCACCAAACAAATTTCTAGACGATTTTTCGCAAACAGTTTGCAGGTTCCGAAAAATCCATTCATATCAAAAGCAGATTCCCTTTCCTCCGTGTGTGTGCACGTGCATGTGTGTGTGTGGCATTCTTTATGTTGACCTGAAGATTTGATTTACTACTGGACCTGTGTAGCTGCTTAGGGGGTTGTATTCCCACTGTGCTGTTTACTCCCATGTTTTCTGATCCATCAGCAATCTAATTCACAGATAGTATCATAATTCATAGTGTAATAGATCTTCCACATTGTTTTGTAGGGGAAACTTATTAAAGATAAAAATCTCATGTGGCAGTTGCCCTTTCAGCAGTTTAAGTTTTTGATTCTTGCTTTCCATCTTAAATGTATACTGATTATGCCTTGACACCTCTCCTGCTGCACATTCATTTTTCTGTGGTCTTTCTGACAGACTGACGTGAAACTGGTTGCTTTTAGCTTTTGCCATTGCTTTCAAAGCATCTATTCTGGGCAGTAGGATTTATTTCCTTTGGAGGTGAGACTCATTCACTAGTTGTTTCATCAAATCTTTAACTTTTTTGCCCAGAAAATTTGCTGCACAGATTGGCTGATAAGAAACTGTACTACTTCAGTGCTTAGAATTCAGTCTGCCATGACCATTTGTCCCAGATATTCTAGTTCTGTTCTTCGTAGAGCTGTTGCAGATGATTTAATTATCAATACTTTATTTTAAAGATAGACAGAATTAGAATATAGTTTAAAGGAAAATTCAAATTATTATTAATTCTGCCTTCTTCTAAATATACTTTTTTTGACACAGGAGAATTTTGAAATTTTTCTATGTATCAAATATTTCAACAGAAAATTATTTCATATTTTGATTGTTTCTATTCTGTTGGTCTGTTAAGTTGATCAGAAGCTTTAAATGTAGACTTTGATGAAAGCTTTTTGCTAGTCATGAATAAAATATTTCTAGAAGTCAATTTTTTCAAGCCAGAGCAAACATAAAGTACTTTAAATACAGAGTGTTTTTCAGAATAAGTGATTATGTTATATAATCTAAGCAGAAGTTGAGATTTGTTAGGAAAATAAGTATAGATGAAGGCATGATTTAGATGAAGAGTCTTGGCATGTCACCTTTAACTTAGGTATTGTAGACTGGCATCTGAGTAAACAGAAGTTTGGGAATAATAAATAATCAGAAAAATTGCTAAGAAACGTTCTGTTCCTGAAACCGCAGGATAATGATTAGAGGTGACACTTGTGATGAGCTGAACTTTGCAAAAAATTTTATAGTAATTGGTTCAACTGTTTTCTAAAATGAATACCTATCATAGCCTTTCAAAAAATGACCCTGGAAGAAAATGCTATTGATCATTTATTCCTTTCTCCCAATCATAATTTATATGCAAACGTATTGTACCCAAGTACATTGTTCCAACCAAAATATTCTTGATAGATGCTTCTGTAACTTATTTCTGAAAGTGGAAGTTTTTCTGAGGAACCAACCAAACACTGTAGCTTAGATATGACCAAACTTAAAGCTAAATACTCAAATCCTTATATGACCAAAGGCACAAGGCCTATGGCATATTTTTCAGCAGGCCCAGATTGCAGGATTGCAGCATTTGCAAGAGTTGAAGTTGGGAGATCCCCAAAGTTCTGTCTGTGCAATGAGGTGATGCTGTTGTGAAGCTCGCTCTCGGGGTGAATTAGTGGTGTCAGCTTCCATAATCACGTTGGGTTTGCTCCTTCCCATTTGCATTAGCTGGAAGTGCCATCTCACACCTAACCAAGTTCCAGGATGGGAGTTTGGCTCAAGTAGTTTCTGAGCTGCATGAGATTGAGAAACAACCATCTGGTGTTGCCTGTGGTGGGTGGTCAGAATGGCTGACAAAGTTGTTAAGGAAGAGAGGTACAGACAAGGGAGATGAGTTCATGTGGTACGCATACTCCCTTGCACCCTCGTTCTGTCCTTCTCACAAACTGTCCTTGAACAAAATGAGTGAACATTATGTGGTATCATATAGTGTTTTCTTATGATCAGTTGCACTTTTTCTTTCTCCTTGGGTTCTGTTGAGAGCATGAGTTGGGTTGAGAGAGTCACTCTATTCCTCTCTGGCTGTACATAGTTGATCCTGCATTTTCCTTTGGCACCTCCAAGATAAGTTCAGTTTCTAACAGCTGAGTGGACATGTAGTGTGTATACTGGAGCTGCCCTTCTATGGCTTTGTATCTTAGTACAGAAGAGTAATGGGAAAAATACTATACCAATAGTAGTAAGGGTAAAGAGCCATGAACAATAAACTAAGTTAAACCATACTAGAAATTTTTTTTTTAGGGTTTCCATGCAGTAATGTTTTTTGTGATGTAAACTTTTAAGAATGAATTTAGTTCTATACCTCACAAAATTTTATTAATGTTGCTCCATGTGAAAGCTGATTGTATTAAAATGTAATTGTAGGGACTGCAAAGAGTATTGTTAAACCACTGATTTTGAGGAATGCTGCAACTAGGTGCTTCTAGGACTGGCAGTACAAATAAATCTAACATATTTAGTAGGGATCTAGGAGAAAGATTGAATGTTACATTAATTACATTCACAGATGGTCATAAAATTAGGATATTCAACAAATACAGAGAAGGGTATAATACAGAAGGACAGAAAGAGGTTGGAAAGATGAGGAAGAGATAAAATTAGGTGCTCTGGAAATACATAAATGAAAACATCTTAAACTATGCAAAATATGAATATTCAATGGCAGAAGAGTGTTGAAAAGATGTTAAAAAAGGTAGACATGACAATGGAAACTGATTAGGAATGTAGTTTAAATAAGGCAAGAATACAGGAGGGCAGGATTAAGGTTTTGTGGGCCACCATTGCATGAACGTAATTGTCCCTGGGGATGTAAATGTCTTTCTTTAGACCTTGCAGTGCAAAGGCTGCTGTGCACATTGAATTGGCCCTTAGGAAGGAACTCTGGGATTTTATACCAGGTGAATCATCTCAGTTCATTTTTGTATTTGAAGAATGGATCTAGATCAGGTAGTATTTAATGTCTTATAGCTATAGATGTGGTCTACGTTGATGCAGCTGAGCCTTGTCCATTTATTTTCAAGATCTAAGATCAGCAGATCCAATCCTTCTCTGTGACTATAAGTATGTGTAGAAAAAAGGTACAGACTGTGGGACCGACTTTGTCCAGTGAAAGGGTTCAACAGGAAATGATGTCTTGTAAAAACCAGGTAGATGCTGTGAGAAAATAGGCTCTTATCATGATATGAGCACCACCAAGGTGATGAGCTGGGTGCGTGGAAATTCGTGCAACCTCCCTGACTTCTGAGAGTTATATACCAGAATGGTTCTTTTTAGCTCTGAACAGTATGGGAAGAGCTTAGTGGATCTTCAGGTATAAACAATCCAGTGCAGAAGATATTGGTAAGCAGTATAGGACACCCTGAACTTTGAGATAAAACCATTTCAATCCATGCGGAGCAGATGTGCTTGCCTTTTAGCTAAATTAGGGTTTGGTGCTTGGACTGAAGGGATTTGTGTAGTCTGTATTCTCAAATAAGAAGCTGTCTGTCTGAACTGTGTTTATTTATGGGTTCCAAATTAAAATTACATTTAACATTTAATGCAAATTTTAGTATTTGTACCTTGCGTTCACCTGTGGGCAGGACTCAGGTGTGTTTTCTTCATCTAGTTGTTTAGACATGAATATAAAGTGCAGAGCTGGAGAATAACTTCCCTAGTCAAAAAGAAGGCCTTGTTGGTGGACACATGGAAAATACAGATCATGACGGCCTATGTAGACTGCCAGTTTGTTGAGCAGATGCCCAATAATGTGAGCACAGACACTTTTTCAATAGTAGAACAGAGCAATTATCCCTAAGAAAAGTTAAAAAGTTGGTGTAGCATCCCATTCTAGAAGTAAAGGTTGGCCCTAGCCTGTTGAGGCTTGTCAATCCTGAATCCTGAGTCAGACTGAGAGGCAGGTGAGCTGGTGAATTTCCACTCATCTGTCTGATATTGACATAATACCAAAAAAAAAAAAAAAAAAAGCCATGGAAACTTCTCTCTGGAAAAAGCATTAGCAGGGGGCTCTTTTGATTATGGTTTTTTTGTTTGTTTGTTTTGTTTGTCGGTTTTTTTGGTTTGTTTGGTTTTGGTTTTTGTTTTGTTTGTGGGGTTTTTTCTTGTTGTTGGTTGGTTGGTTAGTTGGTGGTATGGTTTTGGGGGTTTTTGTTAACTTTACAGGAAAATCATTACTGATTGTGGGGATCCTGTTTTTCTGATTACATAGATAACCTCTTCATGGCTGTGCAATGAGTTTAGTCACTTCCACATCTGGCTGAAGTTTCAGTGCCTTGAAGGAGAAAGTGGGTTGAAAACTGACTGAGATGCTCAGCAATTCTCTTGACAAATTTCTTCAACTATTTAACTACTGGTGTATTGGCAAAGCAGTGAAACAGTCTTCATGTTACGTACTGACGTGTTTAGATCTCCTGTAACACACACAATTTCATCTGTTTTCTTCATCAGTGCATTCAGTTCTGCGGTAACAGATACATAAAATCGATGTGTGGAATTGACAGTTCCTCCAGGTAGCAAATGCCTTCTGCTGAAGCTGGGACAGGAAAAATTCCTACAGTGAAAGACAAAGTAACTCATTGTCTCAAGAGACACAGAGTAAGGGTTAGTCTCTGTAGTTTGTATGTTATTTACAGACAGAGAGTTTAGAACGGATTAATTTGTGTAGCACTACTCGTCCAAGTTGCTTTAGCTTATTTTCTTAGTCTTCATATAATTTCTTTAACTGGTTATACTGATCTTTTTTTTTTTGAGATGTTGAAAACTAAAATGCCTCCATACTTAAATACAGTCTCATTGTATTACCAGGTTTTGATCCTTTGAATTTACATATCATATTATTTTGTCATAAAATGTACACATTCTGGTAAACATCTCCTAATTCCTGATGCTGGTCTTACATTTTTTTAGGCATTGTTGGTTCTAAATGATTTTAGCTGTTTTGTAAAGGCATGAGTCTATTACAAAAAATAGATGGATAAAGTGGAAGGAGGGCCGAAGTCACATGATTTCATTTCTTAATGCTATTTAGTGAGAATCTGGACTAACAAGAACAAAGTTTTTTTACTGAAATATTACATAAGATGTACCATTCATCTTTTTCTAAAATTAGCAAACGGTCATATCAGTAGTCATTTAACTTTCTTTTGTCAGTCACTGTCTGCAGTAGTAGAACCCAAGAGGAGATTGTGACTGCTGCTTCTCTCGAAGGAAGTAAATCTTTTAAGAGGTTTATATGACTTGCTAGGTGTGTTCGTTTTGGCCTGTGTGCTGCCCCTGGAAGTTTCCAGTAACTGCTTCAGGGGAGGACTTAGAGCTCACAACACGTGAGTAAGCAGATACGGAGTAACTTGTTCAGTGGGAATTGTTTTTTTCTGAACTCCATTTTCAAGTTGGTACATACTTGATTCACCACTTTATTTCAATTACTCTTCCAAACTCTTTTGGCCAGTTTCTGTGATTTAGCTCCACCATAATTAACAGAAGTTTAAGATCTGAACGGGGGTTTTTTTGTTTCTTTTTTTGTTTCCTTATTTTCAGTACAGGTGTTTATGTTAACCACTAAATGTTTAAACCTTTTCTATGAAATTATCTTTTTTTTTTATTTTTTTTTATTAAAAGAGTAGACTGTACTGACTTTTCTTAATGTTACTTGCTGTTACATTTTCATCAGAAGAGGCAGACTCTTCAGTGTTTCTCCAAGTTATATGAATGAGAAGTTCTTCCATTGCACTCTAATGTTTCCAGATCTCTCAAGTTGTGTAAATCTATTTACAATCAAGAAAGCCATACTCTAAGAAAATAGTGAAATCTTCTGAAGAATACTATGTTGCCATTTTCTATTTATCCAGCTATGTATTCTTCAAGAAGAGTTAAATAAATGACACTAAGGCAGGTAAGGTAAGGGAGGTATCCTCCCTCTTACAGACTGTGTCAGAGACAGCAATATTTACATCTTTAGTTAGACTGCAGCTTAAAACATAGAATTGCATAGGGTTTATGCATGCTGGACTAAAAAGTGACCATTTTATTAGTTGTTAGTAGTGTCTATGGGATCAATCTTTGTGAGTACTTTTCTATGAAATAATTTGAGACTATTATGAATTGATGCTGTGTTAGGACTGGGCTTTTTGGAGTAGGATTCAAGCTTGGATTCTTACCAGAACAACAGCCTACCTTGAGGAAGAAGATCTAATGAACTGAGGTGATCTCACCTGTTCACTTCTACCAAGATGCTTGTGTTCTGGAAACTTCCTAAATCTCAAAAAGCAACTAGGCTCATAGCAGCTGTAGGGTTGGAGTTTGCCTCTCCTGCTGTGCTGCTCAGGCTGAGTGGACAGCCAGCTGCTGTGAAGCACTTCCTTGATTGCAACTGTCTCTTAAACCTGGTGGTTGCTCTAGTAGTACATTTCTACCACCTCTGGGAGATGATTGACCTTTCCCCCTCCCCCATAATTTGTGTTCACTAAATGAGGTCATAAATATCCTTTTTTTCAGTAGTGTATTGGAAGTTTTTAAGTATTTGAGTGATTCCCGCATGTGAAAACACTACAAAATTGTACTAGTGACAGCTTTCTTTGACCACAGTGCTTGTTAGCAGAGTATTAACCTACTTGGACAGGCTCACTGGGAAAAAATCCTGTTGTATTGCTTCTGAGCTCTCAGTTCATGTTGATACAGTTGAATACTATTAACATAAATTTCCTATTAAGCCATACACAAGTTAAGGTAAAATTCAAAGAAATCTGAAAATATGGTTTGTAACAAGACAGTAAAATATTGTTTTAAAATACAGAAAATTATTTTGTGCTCAAGAAATTAGCTTCCTTCACAGCTGTTTTGGATAGGTTTTTTCCTGCCGTGCTCCTGTACCGCCAGGGACTCTTAAGCATTGTGCTGCAGTATTAATATTGCTGGAGTTTCTCCTGATCAGAGTCTGGTATTATAATCGTAACTTATTTGCTGGATGTAAACGGATAGTAGCTGAAACCAAATTTCTTTTCACCTGTATAATCAAAAAATATTATTGGGATTCCTAGAGGTGAAAAGAGGCAAGCTGAAACTTCATCTTTGAAGAGAAAATTTCAGAGGCACTTTGTCACTGTCATGTCGTGGTGCAGACATCTGTCAGACTCTATTACAAATCCAACTTTCTTATTCGATGAGTTACTCAATTTGCAAATTGAGACCTCTCTGCTTTGTTAAAAATTATCACTGCTCATCCAAAAACACTAAGTGTTTAAAAGTATAAGATGACAGCTTGAACGTTTAGGGATGTGGACTGTCCTTATAAGGACAAATTACCTTTCTAGATGTCACATTTAAATGTTTGGCTGCCTATCATCTACAGGGAATTTAGCGTGATAAATCTTTTTAGATCTCTGAGAGCTGAGGAACTATAAGAGAAATGCACAAAAGGTGTTTGAGGTTCAATTTTTTTCGTGTGCGTCTTTTAGAGTCGGCTTCAAAAGTCTCTGATTGCAAGTATGGTAACTGGAAGATATTGCTTGAGATCATCTCCTTTATTCAAAAATATGAAGCTGTTGTTTTCCTTTTTCATCTAAATAAGGATTTTGTTCTGTTTCGTAAATATATGTATTAGGCTATTTTCTATCATGGACCAGGGTGGATGAACCTTTTCACTTGTGTGACTAGCATACAAAAGTGTAATTATGGAGGGGATCTGGCCCATCATTTAAGTATGCCATTTTGTAATTTCATTGTCAATCCCAGTAATATTTGCTATTCTTATGGGAATGAAGATATATGTGGCTTTTTATTATTTACATTAAAACCAGGTGTTGATGATATGGATGCTCCCATGGCAACAAAAAATGTGTTTTCTCATTCTCATTTCTTTGATTTGTGTGTATTCTGGCATTGCTTTTCTTGCATTTTTGTTGAGATAAATTACAACTTTTAGTAGTATCGATGTAATTCTTGATGAATATATCCCATTAGCTAGGTGTCATTCATCTGTGGGCAATCTGATTCCATCCAGTGCTTTATGCACATTTTATTTAGGAGGTAGGTTACTTTCTGAGAAAGACAGCATGGCTCTCCTGACATATACCACCAACAATTCTGTAACCCATTAAGGGAGATGAGAACCACATCTTTGTTTTTGCTTACTGCCATCCTTTTTAGTCTGCCTTCAAAACTGAATATTTTCTCAAGGAGTATTCAGCTAATTACTGTCTCCAGCTCTGTGCCAGGTAAGTTTCTTTCTTTGTGGCTTGAATAAAAGAATAGAGGAAGCTACTTTCACAGGCCTGATATATCCTTGATTTTGGCTGTTACGGAAAAGAAGAGCACAATAGGTTGCTTCTTTCTTTGCAGATCTCAGAGGTGCAACAGCTTTATGCGTTCTGTACCAGTGATGCTTCTTAGTCTCCTATTAAAAGAATTTGGCAAGAGATGGAGGAAGGGATGAGAATGAGTTGGTTGATTGGTGATTGGTTTTTTTTACCTCTAGGCTGTTACAACCAGTATCTACAACCATGGTCATAACATGGTGAACTATTTTGGAGTTAACTGTAGCAAATCAAATTACCCAGGATCACTAAATTTGCCTATGAAGTCCTTGGTGCTAAGCGAAAACCTTTAGCAGGCCTGGAGAGGGACTTAGCTGTTCCTCCTATAAGCGTAGTGTTGCTGAGACGATTGTGCTGGGAGAAGCCATATGTGCGGTGATGTGCGGCAGACCAAGAGGCAAGCACTGATGGGTTCTGATTCAAACACCACAGCTGCTCCATACTCTGTCAACACAGATACCAATCCTTTGGGAGTTTGTATGTGACCCTGTGCCCAGCTTCAGAACCAGTGCCTTGGATGGCATCAGTGTAGGCCTGTTCGCAAGGATCTGAGATGAAGGGAGTTTCTCTTCTGAAGTCCCATCATTCTCTGGTTTTCTGAGAGGACCCCTTGCAGGTTCTGGAAATAGTCCATGCTATAAAGTGGAGCATATAAAAGGTTTCTGACAAAATCCCAGGAGTCTGTCACTGAGAACTTCTGTGGTAGAGGAACACATCTCTGCACAACTGTGAGGCTGCCTGCAGATAGGTGTTCAGGCCTGTCAAACAGAAACCTTCTTCAGCTGAAGGGCTTAGGTCTTCTCAGCCACGTCTGCTTCCAGACCTCTTAGCACTGTCACCTTGGACAAAGCAGTCACTGTCACTTTCTTCCTCTGCTTAAACATGCAAACAAATGAAGCCATTCAATAGCATTGAAAAAGAAGCCAGAACAGGTTACTTGCTTATGTTGATCATGTTAACTCCTTCAGAAAATCAGAAAGTTAAATAGTGAGAGGAGTGAAGTAAGTGGCATTTCCAATACATTGAGTCCTAATAATGTGAAGAGCATGTCACATCAGCTACAATTGTTTTGGCTTTGACAAGACTGTCTGAGAGACAGAAGACTCATGTTTTTCTTAAGCTGCAGCTTACAAATCTGAAGGTTATCATGGTACAGAAACAACGCCTACCTGTCCTCACAGAGTCACAGTCTTTGCAAATTTGGCTGAATACTACTCAAAAACTGACTTTTCTAAGGTTGGACAGCATGAAGTGACAGAACTGAGACTAAGCCTAGTTCCTGGCTGCTCTAATAGTGCCCAGTCCATTGACACACCCTGCTTCCGTGTAAATGATTATTGTATGTAATATTGCCTTCCCCTGTGAACTAGCACATTACCTAGGAAGAGAAACCCAAATACTGCAGCAGTGGCCAAGGCTCTGTTCAGTCTTGCCACTGTTTGGAAATGCAAACACACGTTACAATCCATTTCCAAAGAAAGAGTTATGTTTGGAGTTGCATCAGAATATCAGCATCTGTGACCTCGGCAGTGTGAGAAATATTTGGTGCCCTGGAAGAATAAGAAGCATAAGAAACTGAAAATACTAAAATACAGGTGTCCTATGGAGGCTTACAAAATAATTTGTTCTGGAAAAATCACGGGATTGGGGTAGATATTTTGAAGGTATAAAGCTGTGACTTAAATTGAGGAACAAAAAGAATGGTAAGCTTTATAAGGAGAGTGACAGAGGAGGAGACACACAAAAGGAAAAAAGGGGAAACAAGTGTAGAGAGAAGGGTGGGAAAAACAGTTGGTCCAGTGTAGCAGCAAGCATTTGAGGAAGGAGGAGAATAGGTACTGGATACCAGTGACCAAAGGAAGTACAAATATTGTTTGCTCAAGTCATCATAATTTTGATTTTTGAGGTCCAAAATTCCCTTTCAAGACTGTGGTTCTCACATAGGAAGAAGGGAAATTTCAGCTCTTGTGCAGAGAGAACATGCATATGTGTGAATTTTTCTCAAATTCTGTTGCTCTTTGATGCTACAAATGGAAATACGTATATACTGTTTGGTTTTCATATATTTCTAACATATTGCCATAGTTTTCTAAATTACTCCTCTATTCTGCAAACAAAGTAGATTTGGTGGATGAACTATCTTCTATAGAATTCTCAATTAAAATGTATTATGTTTCTGTTATTTGCTAAGCAAACATGTGATTTCCAAAATTTACCTTTAATTTCAAAATTTTCCTGGACTCCGTACTTTGGTTATTTTTGGTACTTACAAAGTAACATTTGCTTGGTTTGTTTGGTTTTACTGTATGTGTGCAGTATTGGAAATATCACTTTAAAATGTCTGGTTTTCCTTCTAAAATGTTTTACTAGCTTATTTTAGGGAAAAAGTACAAACCTTTTTTTTTTTTTTTTAGAAATAGATTTGATTTCAATGTCTGTAAATTTTTTAACATATGCGGTTGAGTCAGCTATGTAGAGTGTCATGGGCTTCAGTGGTGTCACTAGTCTGAGGGGAGAAAATGATATCACAAGAATGGAAACAAATGTGTTCTCTCACTCTGATCATGAAGCTTTTAATTCCACACTTGGGGAAACAGCAGGATTTACTGGGGTCAGTTGTACTCCACTGGGATATGTATTATTAAAGTGTGTATATATGTGCATATAAGTGTTGCAGGGAAGAGTAGAAGGTCAGAACATACTTTGCAGTTTTATTACATTGCATTAGGTTTACCTTTTAAGACTTATTTGTTCTCAAAAACAGACATAAAACACACCCCTGCCCCCCCTCCCCCACACATGTATTTACTTGATAAATATTTAAATAGTTGCATTTACCCTTCAAGTACAGTATGTATGCTTATTATGAGCAGGAATAGGAAAATAACCATGTGGGCTTTTTCATTGTAAAGTTCCTTTTACTATTTTTCTCCTGTTGGACCTTATGTACTTTAATTTTTGTAACCAATTTAGGAACTCGCTTTCAGGACACTTGTCATGGATCTTATCCTATGGTACCTATATTTTTGTATGACACATGACCTAGATTTCCTTTCCTAATTTATTATCTTGCATACCTGCCACTGGATGGAAACTGGGCCTGACTCTCTTTTATAGTACAACTTCATTGTTTTGTGCCGCTGGGATGCTGTGGTTTCAAATTCAGCAAGAGGATTACTCTGATATGGCTCGGGTAAAAGGGGACCCCTGGGACCTAGTACTCAAATTTGGGCTGGCGAAGAGGGCAAATGTAGGTGCAAAGGCTCTGCAATGGGGACTAGAATGCCTTAAGTTTGCCATGGAATCAGCAAAGCACAAAAATTACTTTAAAAACAACTTTTATACAGTCACAGTCCCCTGTTATCTTGTGCTTTGTTCTTGAAGGTGGTAGCAACAGTGGGAGCTTATGTGCACTGAACTTTAGAGTCTTTATTCCAATACTTAGAATCACTTCTATGAACATAAAACTGTTTACTCCCAGCTCACAAAAAAGTTGTGAGACTACTCTTAAACTTCATGCTTGCATCTTCAATAGCATATTAGAAAACTTATGAAATATGTGTGAAATATCCACTGCAGCTTTATTTACATTTTCTTTCTATTTTTATTTAGACTAATATGGAAGAAACATAATCATTTTAATGTACATATTAATTAAATCTGGATGAAGTTGAAAGAAAATTAATATATACTAGATATATAAATGGCAGAAGGATCCATCTGCTCTGTCCATATCCTGTGTTCTTCATTCTTCTACAGGATTTGAGCCCCAAAAGGAAATTAAAACGAATTAAAAAAAAAAAAAAAAAAGTTTTTTTTCTTACTTCCTGAACAATTTACACTGATTGGATTGCAATCTGAAATTTCTATTTTAGCTGTCATTGCTTTGAGTAAAACAATTGTATTTTATTAAAAATGTCAATTCAAAAGATTATTTAAATCTGGCTTAAAAAAAAAGAAAACTCACTGCTGCTTACTATTGTCTTGCATGGGATTCTGTGCTATGGAAACTGGATGTAATTTTATTTAATTGATTTTCTTTTAATTGGTATTAATGAAAATTACATGTGTGTGTAAAGGGAGGATACAATTCCTTAAGGGCCTTAAATTGTCCTGATGCACATGTGCAGTTTCCATCACTCTTAATGGAAGTTGCATTTTTCTGAGTGGTGAGAATGATTTCCTTGGGACCAGATTGTGGATGACCTTTGTTGAAGTGTTTGGCATGAGAATTTGCAGTACTCAGAACGGGAGTAAGAATCGTAAGCCAAGGAATGGGCAGGGCAGCACTCTAATTCCTTCTCCCTTTCACCCACCTCAACACCTGTGGCTTGCAGAGCTCACTGCCTTTCTTTAAGTGCTCTGTGGCCTGTTCCTGAGCTCTTGAAACAATTTTAGGAACTCTAACCTGAAGGAAAACGCTAGCTAGGCTCCTCATCTTTAAGAAACCACTGATGAACCCTTAATGTGTATGAAACTGCAATTCCAGAATGAGTTATTTTCATTTTTAAAACATTCTCTTAATATTTTAACCATGTTGGCAGTAACAATGAATTGTAACAGCAAACTTACAGAAACAATTAACCTGGTGCATGAATCTTGGGGTAAAGATAATTCAGCTCTCTGTACCCTTCCTGTATGCCTGACATCAAATTCATGTTATATAACGTGTTTTTAAATATTTATAGATCTCAATTCCGATATCACTATACCCCAGTGTTAATTCTAGTTGAAGTAAATACTCAAGTCAGAGTAGGTTAGTCCAGTTGGAGTAAGTAGTTCAGTATTTTTATTTTAGTCTTCATTACAGAGTTATGTAACTTGCCTGAATTAGGAGGGAAAAGGTGCTTGGTCTAGGCAAGAAAAATATAGGAGTTTGCAACTTCTTTGACCAGGAGTGGCAGAGTGGGAAGCTATAAATGATTGAAGAAAATAATATAATCCATTATTATTACATTTTCTGGGGAGTTTGGTTTGTGAAATCAGTGGTTTGATTTGACTTTTAGGGACTGTCCCGTTGTTAACAAAAACAAAACAAAACAAAAAAAAAAAAAAAAAAAAAAAAAAAAAAAAAAAAAAAAAAAAAAAAAAAAAAAAAAAAAAAAAAAAAAAAAAAAAAAAAAAAAAAAAAAAAAAAAAAAAAAAAAAAAAAAAAAAAAAAAAAAAAAAAAAAAAAAAACAGAAAACTAGTTATGGAGTTTTATAATGTTTGATAAACACGATAATAAAGGGTGAAGATTTTTGTAAGCTTCTTTCTTTGACCATAATGTTTTGGTTTTGGCAGCATATATTCCGCACTGGTGGATCTAAGCGTAATTCAGTCACAAAGGCTGCATTTCTAACTCTTTCTCCTAATTTCACTGTTTATGGAAATACATTCCTTGTTGCAGTAATATGTATGGTGAATCGGTATATAGGGACAATGGATCGAATTGCGAGATTTACTGATTTACTCTGAAATACCTTTTTTTTGTAGCGTTTATGCAATAGAAGTTGTTATAACATTAGAATTTCAGTCAGTCCAACCATTGGCAGTGATTTATAACCAGAGTTTTAGATGAAATTGGGAATTAGGGGAGAAACATTATTTTCTAGTCAAGTCAAGCAGCTGTGTTGTGAACAAGGGGTATTTCTTCTTGACTTACACCCAATCTGTGTGCATTAGGAACTCCAGTTTGAAGGAGTTTATAATTTTAGCAGTAATTGTCATTTAAATTCCATTCCTATGTGTTAAAATGATATGAGGAAAATGGAAGATAAACAGATGCTGACAGTGTAGAGCCTAATAGATCCTCAGATCCCTTGTTAAGGTACCAAAAGTTCTTCCCTAAGGGCATTCAAGAATGAGAGCTTTTCTTGCATTTTTTTTTTCTTTGTGGTGCTGTATCTAAGTATATACCTCTCTCACCAGTAAGCGATGAGGTGCATAATGAATACCAGTGCTTTCAACTATTATTTCATACCACTCTGCTGTGAGCTCAGGAACTTTGCTGGAGACTATCTGTATTAGACATCTTCCTTACTGGTAGTATTGTTTTAGCTGTGGCAGTGTAGCTGCTTGGGTGCAGAATAGCAGAACGTTGTGCTGGCATTGATGGCCATCCAGCTCTCCTACATCCCTACTGTGACTGCTCCCTGTGTGCACATGAGTAGAGAATGGCTGAATTCTTACACTCCTCCTAGGGAGACTGGATAGAAATAGTAATTTCTGTACATATATATATATGAGCGAAGGAAGGGATTATCAATTATGTGGTCTAATACTGTATACAGAGATTCAGCACAGATATCAAAGCAAAATTATTCAAATATCTGGAAGTACAGCAATGTGATCCGTAAATATACAGTGTGGGCTTACCAAAGACGGATATTTCCCATCTGCTTTGATACCTGTCTGTAGGGGGCTTGTTTGATACCCCTTTCTGTGGACAAAGGAAATTTTTAGGATTGGATTTTGAATAAACATTAAATAGGGGTCCACTTGACAATTGTTTCAGCTACAGAGATTAGTACAAAAGCTCTGAGATGGTTACACTTTAGTTAAAGGGAACGGAACAAAAGGTCATCTCTCAAAAGAAGTGGGGAGACAAAAGGTAGAGGCAAAATTCCATAGAGAATGACCTTGGTACCATTTTTAAATAGTTTTTTCCATTAAATTGTGGGAATAGTCCTTTGGAGTTTGTTGGTAACATGACCTGTTGGGGTGTTGTAAAATAGAAAACAGATTATCAAATGGTAAAAGCTGGGTTGCTTTTACTATAGGAATAACAGTAATGTGATGAGATCTGATAAGAATGGTAAGATCATGAAAATAGCAATTAATATTATTTTCACTGTAAAGCCAAAGGCTTGTTAATTGGAAATTATTTAAAATTATATGACTTTTTAATCTGATCACCAATCTAAAAACTTCATATGATCTCCAGCTGTGAAAAAAATGGGTAATGGCAGTTTTAGGGTGAACACACAAAAATACTTGAAGCAGAGGGATGTGGAACTATTAATAACATTGAAGTTTGGCTGAGTGAGACATATGCCCATATAGAATAGTATCTGTAGTTCTGAGTGAAGCAGAAGACATGAACAGAGATCTCCTTAGAGAAAAAGTTACAATAATATGACTGAAAATGAAGATGACCTACTCTACTTTTACTCTTGGCAAATGGATAAGTTGGGAAAAAAAAAAGTGGCCATGAAGAAAGACACTGAAAATATTTCTAGATATTTAGAGGAGTGAGGATTTGGAACAGCCTATAGAAGCAGTGTAAACAAAGCATGAATTTGAGAATTGGATGGTGCAATGCAGGTGACTGAACTTGACACAGGAAAATCCTTGGCTGTTTGCTGCAGACATTGCTGTATGCCCTGTAGTGATAGCAGTAAGAATGAAGTGCCTACTAGGTAGCATTTCAAGCATGTTCAACAGAGTACGCAAAGCTGCAATCTGTTGTTTCTTCAGCAGTTTCCTTAAAATATAATTCTGCTGTCTGGGGCTTGTGGAGGAAAAGGGCTGGTGTCTTAGAAAACAAGTCTAAAAACATTAATCAAAAGTAGTTTAGGAAAATAAGTTACATGCCGTTGAGCCAGAGGAATTACGCTCTTTAAGTCATGGAAAAGAAAGTAAATGAGGATTGACAGCGAGAGGCAGTACTTAATGATACCAGTATTCAAAATGGGAAAAAAAATATGCTTGATAGGTAAGCTTAGCTTAGTGAAATTATGCAAGCTGTTTATGAGACAAATTTATAGGCACTCTATATGATGGAAATTAAAACCACTGAACAGAGAATGAATCTGATTATACTAAATTTGTTGGTTTTGCAGTCATGAATGGGTAAAAGAACAATATTAAGTGACCCAGCAGTAAGAGAAAATATGGACAGGGTGGAAAATGAAGTTTTCTTAAGAAAACGTGAGTGGATAGCCATAAGAAATAGTAGTCTGGAATACGGATATCAGAAATATTCGGTGTTCAAGAGACTCATGAAACATCATAACTTCAAATTTTTTTTTGCTAACATTTGCACTGCAATGTGATTGAAAGTAAAGTCAAATTACAACTCAGCTTTAGATGAATTTAGACACTCACTAAGCACAATTTACTGAGAAAGCATTGTTGAAACCTCCCTTCCTACTTTTGTTCATTGCTGGGTAACAGAAGTTGTGCTCAGTAGAGACAGTTATTACCACAGTGTGTTTGATAAATGGAAGGGAAATATTTTTTTAGATATAGGCAGTTGAAACAAAGACAGCCTGTCAGGTCCTGACAGACACTGAGAGCTTATAAGCAGTTGAAAATAGGGTGCTTGAATGAGGTTGGGAATATGTGAATTTCCAGTAATATAGAGGAGGATTAAGGAAAATTTAAACTGAGTGTAAGAGTTCAGTATTAGTTTTTGTTAATAGTTAATTTAACAAGTGTGTTGGGACAGCAAGGAGAATACTTTACTAAAGTATGCAAAATACTTTCACTTGTGCCCTTCTTTTTTCCTTTATTCATAACATTTCAAAAAGCTTTTCTTTGTGTACTGAAATATTTTAGGCTTGGTCTCTGCTAGCAGTTTGACTGAAATCAATTTGACCATTTTTGAGTTATGAGAGACAAAAAATTAGTATTCCTATTGCAGAGTGAGTCATACATCCTCTTTAATCGAGGTTTTGGTTTGTTGGGTTTTTTTCCTTTTCAAAAGCTACTCAGACTTTGACTTTTATTATCTTAACACAGCCCATCTAGGACCAAAATTGGAAGTTTGAATATCTGTTAAATCCATTCAAAAAGTCACTTCAGAACATGTTTGATTGACACCTACTAGGAGGTCTAACACTATTTAAGAACAACTTGCCCAACCAGAACTCTGAACCATTGCAATATGTGAATTTTTTTCACCTACACTTTCTTACCAGAGCTGTCGCTAGGACTGTATTACATCATCTGTTTATTCTGGTGTTCCAAAATGTCATCTGTGATCTTGTCATCAGCAAATAGAATAAGATGGCTATGCTTAGAAAGAGCAGAAATGGGAATATTTTCTTGCTAAGATGATCCATTTTATTATTATACTGTGAAATATATACATTTGCTGAGACTATTTCTGATTTTATTTTGTATTTTCATTCTATGTCATTGCATATTTTGTTATAAGGGTAATGAAATCCTCATGAGAATAAGAATGCTGTTCCCATTAAAAAAGTTACTTGGTTAAAATGTTTCACCAGAAAAAAAAAAAAAAAGAAAAAGCTTGATGTTGTGATTTGTTGTGCTCAAAACCTGTACTTAGCTTCTGCCTTTTCTTTGAGTGCCACACATCCTCTCCATAGCATCAGTGATTTGTAGTTACTTTCTGATAAGTGTGTCTGCACTTCACTTTTATGGCATGGGAGGAATATATGGGTATACCAAGAAAGATGAAGACCAGGCTAGAGCTGACCCTAAGAATGTAATTCATGCATTATCATGGCATGGAGTCCTTGTGTATGGGTTGTTCCAAGAACTTCCTCTTGGGAAAAGATGATGTTCGAAAGAGGCTTCTAGCCTCTTGAGTTGTCTTTGGAGGCTGTGTGTGGCCTGCAAGCACTGTGGACTCTTTGGGTCACGAGTCTCCACTGAGATGTAACGTGGGTGTTAGGTCTGAGTGTGTGTACTGGTAGGAGAAATGGTTGCTGTGGTCAGAACCATGGTGGCTGGCCAGAGCCTGACTGATCCCTCGAGGTCTGAATGAAAATATTAAAACTGGAGAGGAGCAACCCACATATGCCCAAGGACACAGGTGTGAGCATACAGCAGCATTTTTCTGGAGATATTTGCAGCATTTCCTTCCCATACATAGGAAGAACCAAAGGGACAGCATGAAGCTTTTCTGTGGAAGCATTTTGCAGTGAAGCACTTATTAAATTTGTCTGTCAGCTTTTAAGTTATTTTGACAAAAGTTTTATTATGGTGTAAAAAAACCCCTGTACATAATGGTCTAAAACTTGTTCCCAGTTACATGAGTTATTATTTATTCCCTAGACTTCAATCAGCAAAATGTACTCCTTAATCTTGAAAAAGAAGTGGTGTTAATAGCGAGTATTACTTTGTTTGGTAAGGATGATACAGCCGGATTTTAAATTGTATCAGTTATTCTCTAGAACATGTTCTATATGACATTAGTTTGAAAGAAACTGTATCCCTGCCAGCACTTTGAAAGACCAACAGGAAGCAGCTCCTGCAACAAGACTCTTGTATATTCATCAGCTGCTGTATATTACACACTCCAAATTGCATGAAAAAATGGGGATCTGCGATAACACACATTTTGAAGAGGGATTTACATTTAATAAATGTTTACAAGTATTTTCATAAACTCAGCTTATGACAATGTTGGCTTCATGTGATTGATTACTCAAATGTTGCCTTTCCTCAAATATAGATTGTGCAGTTGTCTCTAGGAGTTATTTATATTTCCTAGTATTTATGATCTGCAAGGCAGCTTAGTTATTAACATTAGTTATAGCTATTTCTCTAGATATTTATCTGAACCACAAGTTTTTGACACATTTCTTTTTCTTTAACAAGGAAAGCATATCTACGGCTGTAAAAATGTTCTCTGATACAGAAAAATATATATACGATACAACTATTACCTAGAAATACTCTAGTGAAGGTGTAGTTTTGATTTCCAGTAGAGAAATGTGTAGGTATGCAAACAAAATGCCACTGTAGTCACACTGAAGAAAAATTAATTTTATTTCTTTTTCCTCTGATTAGAGAATTTTTTTATTACAGGAATTCTTCACCCTTCTGCATAGCTCACTGTGTTCTTTGGGGTGGCAGAGTATTGGCAAGCATCTTACTGAAAATAATTTGGTCTGAAGTAATATTTTAAATTTATTATTGAGCTTTCCTGTTGTGAATTAAGTCACTTGTATGCACAATAGGTGTATGCATGATATGATAGTTCAAATTTAAAAAATATAATGATACAGTGAGATTCTAACTAAAAGTCAAGCCTCACCTGAATGTGACACAAGGGCGATGTGCAGTGATCAGGGTGTGGTGTGCAGCAATTGGTCCCAGTGACCAAGATTAATGAAACTCACATGGGTTTTAATTAGTGCAGCTGCAGTCATCAATTATCTAGAGAACACAAATATTGTTATATTTTGGGAAATTCTTGATTTATTTTATTCCATTGGCCAGTAGATTTAGATGAATGAGTTCTCATCATAAACATTCTGAGAAAAACTGCCTGAGGCCATGGTTTATTATTTAGGACACAATCAGTAAGACTGAGCGCTACTGAAGAAAACATTGTAAACTGGTCTCAGTATTAATTTGGAAAATTTGCTGAAATGTGTGGCCTTGTATGGGTCGTCAGAAACATTAGAGCATCTCAAACAAAATACGGAACAATCTGTCAGGCGGGGAATGTGCAAGGATTATTGTCCAGCAGCTGATCCATAACAGAATGTCAGTGCATGTACACTTAAAGCAAGTATCAACAACATTTAATTTGACACATAATGTGGTCTTCTTTTATTATCCTTTAAGTGCATGTCTTAGAACACTGAAGACTGGACAAGTAAGTAGGGAGAAAAGAGCTGAAACATGACAACCCTTCGCAAGTATGAAAAAAATCACAGCCTAGCGCTTTTCAGGGGTATATGCATTTTCAAGGCAACTATTTAAAGTAGATGCAAGGAAAAAGAATGGAAGGAAGAAGGAAACTTGATTAAAAATTCCTTACTGTAATTTAATTTGAAAATGTGGTTCCTCTTAATGTGGTCTGAAACCTGTGTACAAACACTTAAAAATAAATTAATGTGAGTGCTAACTACTAGGAGCAACATCTGCATCTTTCATTTAAATTAAGAAAAGGACACAACTATAGACATAAGGATTTTTCAAAAAGTGAAATGATAGTTTGCCTGCATGTACTTTTTTTCTGAATGTTTTGCTATAATTTGCATTTGTCTATTCTAGTCCATGGAAAACAAGTTAGGTACACAATGCTGCGCTAATCCCTGCTCTTATTTTTTATACAACCAAACTACTTAACAAGGCAGTACTTAAATATGAACAAGAACTAAAAAGAACATTAAAATTCATTTACTCAGAACAGAAGAATGGTTCAAACTATTGCACTTCCATGACCTAATTCAAAGCCTTTTTTTTTTTTTTACTATTTTCATCCTTCTTCTTCCTATTTCCTCCTATTGAAATGAATAGTTAAATTCCAGGTCAGTGTGATTCTAGAGAAGATTATTACTTTTGTTGGGGCACAGCCCCGTTGTCCCTAGAAAGGGAAGATGTTTACATACTGCCAGCATACTGGAGTGTAGACTGTCTTGTTACCCAGCCTGCACAGTAGGGCACATGTATCTGATGTCCTTATTTCTCACTGGTAGCTGTCATGCTGACAATTGGAAAATGCTGTAATTTCCTTAGTTTGCATTATTTTTATATCCCCTATTGTTTTTACACATGACCTTTACCTCTCTGTTCTCCAATTAGCAGAGTGAAAGCCATTGTTCATTGAGCAGAGGTATTTGTGCCCAAGGGAGCAAAATTTATTTTCTATATGTGCTGTTGTGGGTGGTGAGGATTCTTTATTACTAAAGAAATAAACCTTCATCTTAACCTTTGTTTGATTCAGACGTTACTGAATTTGGGCAGGAACTTTCATCAGCTTGTGAGTAATTGTCGAACCAGCTTTAATAAGCAGTTAGTGAATGTTTATGTAAATGGTTATGAATTGTGTGGGCCCATTATAAAACACGCAATGGTTAACTAATTTAACTAAATATTTCTCCTAGGTTTTTCCATTTTCTATGAATCTGCATTTCTTAGCTAATGCAGAGACTGGGCAATCATAATTGCATCAATTGGTTTAGTTAAAGCAATTAAGAAATTATAGGAAATGCAGTAATATCAGAAAATAGTTCAAACAGTACCTGAAATGTAAATCAACACATGGCACTGTGGTTATCAAGGAATAATGAATCCGGCCAATTTGAGGTTAAAATCTGTTAGAAAGCCCGATCTTTTAGTTTTGTGTACACTATTTCATTGTTGATACAAACTATTGTTTCTTATTCTTCTTATCCTTCCTATCAGTGATATATACCAGCAATATCATGGGATTGATCAATAGATTTATCCAAATGCTTGTAGAATAAGTTTGAAAAAGTATTATTTAGTTGCTCAGTTTTCAAAAAATGATAGTTCAGCAGTTCAAAAACCACTTTGCAAATTAAACTTACTACTAGAGCATTGCCTCTAGGAGATGCCTCTTGGAGATTGCCTCTTGGAAAATTTGTCGCAATTATTATAACTATACTTAATATTATACCTAATTTGTATTTAGACAGCAATAAGTCTTTATGCTGTTGTAATAAGAGCTTCTAATGGTTGTAAAGTTATTGCCAGTTTAAAACTTTGCTTTTGTTTTTGTTTAAGATTGTATGAATCCTTTAGATTATGAATGGGATTTTTCATATTGAGCATTTGAAAACTCTGAGTGCTTTTTGTGGCTTTGTTCCTAATAAAAATATATTAATAATAAAATCCAGGTGTTTTTTTTTTTTTTTTTTTTTTTTTTTTTTTTTTTTTTTTTTTTTTTTTTTTTTTTTTTTTTTTTTTTTTTTTTTTTTATTTTTTTTTTTTTTTTTTTTTTTTTTTTTTTTTTTTTTAATAAAAGGTCTGCTGGTAGTAGTTTAGTAAAGCAGAAAAACTAGTTTAATCAGTGTAATTAATTCCTGCTGGTTTGGTATTTCAATTACTTAGTGATTTGATCTGACTTGTAGTCACCTGTGGCTAAACTTTCTAGTAGGACTTCTAAGCAGGTGAGAATTTCAGAAAGTTTTAGCTGATGTCTATGGTCCCTGGAAAGTATTTAATTTGGCTTACCAACTTGTCCCTTGGCCCAGGAGGATGTGTGCAGGGAGCATTTTCCTGCTCATTTGTGAAAGCTGATGTAAGGGTAGGTTCTCCTGCTCAGCTTCACATTTGCAATAACTGATTTCTTGAAATAAAGAGTTTTTTCACTTGTTTCACTCACATTATTATGACAGCTGTATTCCAAATCTTCTTTTTTTTTTTTTTTTTTTTTTTTTTTTTTTTTTTTTTTTTTTTTTTTTTTTTTTTTTTTTTTTTTTTTTTTTTTTTTTTTTTTTTTTTTTTTTTTTTTTTTTTTTTGGGTTTTGTATCAGTCTCCCTAGACAGATTTTTAAAAGACAGCATTAATAGGGTGATTGTCAGTGACAAGAGTCAAGCTGTTATAATGCAGGAGCTTCTCATGCTAGCCAAGTGACAACTTGGCTTAGACTTTCTCTCACGGATCTTTTTGTTTCAGGGACAGCATGCTGAACAAAACCTGGTAGTTTTAGCAGTTGTTCTGCTGGATTTTGCTTTGTGATCTGCACAAAAGTTGGGTGGAGCACATAGCTTGTGTACATGACTTTGTGCTTTGTCCCGTTGTTGTTTTAACCTCTGGCTTAGATCAGTGTTTGGATAGAACATACCAAGCCCCCTCTGGCTATGTTTATGGCAGATCTACCAGAGCTACTGACTTTCTGGTTTCACATTTTTAGTGTCTGCTTTCTGTGTTGGTCTTCTCTGCTCTCCTTTAACCCAGTTTGTGAAAGTCTGTGCTCACTTCATCCATCCACACTTCCAATAATTTATGGGCCTTAACTTCAGATGGACCTGAACACAACCCTTTTTTACTCTTTGCCCAAAAAATGTGATGCATGAATTATTTTTATGGTCTGCCATCTTTAACAATTAGTTGTGATCATACAAAACAACAGTATCGTGTCCATAACAATATTGTTTTCAAACTGGAGTCATAAAGTTGTGGGGATTAGCATATATATGAAAGTAGTTAGTACATCTCCTAGTCCTTAAAAACTCTTCACAGCCTTGTCACTGTCCGTTCATCCAGTATTTTAACTGATATTTTCTGATTTTTTTCTGATATTTTCTATTTGTTCTTCTTACAGGCTGTTTTCAGTAAAATGTTTTTTTCTGAAATAGCTTCTTAAATCTTAATTCCCATGCTTTCATGTTACCTTGTATAGCAATAATAGTATGCCTTATGCTGCTATTTCAAATATTATAGCTTGATATAATATAACTTTATTATGAATTCATACATCTGAAAGGCATAAAAGATAAAAAGCAGTTACAGTGCAACTTCATGGGTTGATTCTGGTTAACTAGCTTTTTATATTACTTCATCTTTTTCTGTGGTTTGGAAAAGAGAATTCTTACAATTTTTTAAGTCTACATTGTGGCCAGACTTTGGCCTATAAGTAGATAAGTGGTTTTTCTATCTTTGGGGTTTTTTGGTAGTCACAGAAAAGTCTCTCTCACCAATCTGAACACCTGACAGTATTATACTTTCACATACAGAACCTATACCTCGGAAGGAAATACAACAAAACAAATAGAATACAAACCTCAAACCTACAATTTGGCATCAATAATGTGTACATAGTGTGAGACAACACTACAAGCCATCTCTACCAGACTTAATTTTGCCTGCAAGAGCCTCCTCCCTTTAGTTTTGTTTTGATTACCTGAGGGTTCATGTCCTGTGTTTATGGGTTATATGTAGGAAAACACAAAAGTTATAAATAGAATAGTATATGTTGCTTATATTTGCCATTTTGGGGCAAAGGAACAAGTTTTCTCTTTGGCTGTTCACTGATTTCCTTTTAGTAACCTGTCTTAATCCATATGCAAAGAAATGCTGAAGGAAAAAGTTAATTCAAGAATATGCATGTTGAAATATGTTCCATGGAGTTGTTCATGTCTTTGCAATATACGATGTATCTTCTTCGGTGTCACGCTACCCTTTTGATTTAAAGTTGTGTTTTGTGTTTGTGGAACATAATTGCCATGGTGGGTCACTGTTATGCGAACTTTAAAAGGGGTAATGTGTTGATGCTTTTTGAATTTCAAGAAAAGGATTTGAAATTTATAAACTTGAACATTTGTAAAAGAATGGGAACCACTGTACAGCTGCTGTGCCTTATGCAGCTTAGTGCCTGGGATTATGCACTGTGCACAGTTGAAAACTTATTCTGGTTTTGGCATTTTTATTTTCTTATCTAAGCTGTAGCCATTTTAGCTTTAGAAATTAACATTAGAGATGTTGTTAAATTATGCAGGTCCCAATGTAGTCAATACTTTGGAGGAAGAATTCCTAGAAAAATTGAAGCATCTTTTATAAATAACAGTGCTGTTGTAGGTTAGCTTATTCCTTAACTTATCTGACACAATCAGTATGCTGGCTTTGTCTTCAAGCAACTGGGCATCTTGATTTCAGGTCAAATGCTAGGTGCAACAGTGCTCTCTGATGCAGTTAAGTGACAGAAATAAGGTCTGGGGTTTTTTAAGCTTTGCTTCCTGAATCCAGTAGGGCAAAATATGAAGCTGCCTTCTCTTTGCAGAAGAATTAGATGGATGAAGGTTGTTAGAGGCACAGCATATCAGGTGCTCTAATCTTTGAAACAGCCTTTACGGTGGAGTTGGAAGTGATGCTGCAAGACACAAATTTGTCTCTATGGAGGCTACTTTTCATGATTTTGTGATTAAAAGCAGTACTTCATGCTTCGTCTTTATTACAAGAATATGACAGAGAGATTGAAATAGAGCTGAGAGATGAATGCAGCCAAGTTCTTATTCTCTATTCGGCTATGGGTCTTGGAAATTTCAGGTCACTGTGGTAGAAAGAAAGTGTAAAGACATTAGGACATATGCAGTTGTAAAGTTATTCTAAAACAGATACCTTATTTCATGAAAAAAAAAAGAGTATTCAATCACTTCTCCCACAGCCACTGTTCTTAGCTGGCAAGGACATTTGTTGAGTACACATGGAGGATTCAGAATTGCTTAATTTCCTAGAGAGTAGAGATTGTTTTGTTAGAAATTTGATATCAGGAATCTTAATATATGGCTCAAAGTGTATTCTCTACCCTAGCACTACCTAGTATATGTTGTTCACCCACCTTTCAACGTTTATGAAACAGGCATTGTCACAGGACATTAGGAGGCTTCATGTGCAGACTGCTCAGGAAAACTGCATGGTGTCTTGCATCATCGCTGCCCTACTGCACACTAAAATCAGCACATGACTGTCAATCAGATTTAATATTACCTGTTGGGGGAGGTATTTCAACTGTGGCAAGAAAAATTAATGTCTAAATGAAGGCCAAACACATGTGCTTGCATTTACATTCTTCACTTCAGACAAATAATGCTCTTATAAAAATCAACTTGGTTTGTAGCTGGAGATAAGTAGCTGTCTATAAAGCTGAACTCAAACAGAAATCAGTGCTTGACATTCTGAGTGTGAAATTCACAATCAAATGACTGAGACAGTAATAACCCTACTGGTATTTTTTGTAGTGTTGAAAAGTCAGCATTTTAAAATGAAGGTAACTTGACTCTTGCAGCAATGCTCACTCACGTTGAGCTGCAAAGAGATAACTGAAAGTCCCATACTGAAGCAATTGTTGATGGCTCGTGCTCTTATAATGCCTGATATCCAGAAAAGACAAACTAGCACTGCAGTTCATTTGTTTGAAAGGCAACGAGTTATTTAAAAGGAAGAAACTTCTTGGTATAAGCCTTTTGTTTCATTTCTGTTGCATAGGAGAATTCCACAAGTCTCTGTGGCTCAGTTTAGAGCTTGTACTCTGAAACAGTAGGCATCCTTGATGAATTTTTTTTTTTTCTGGTTTTGCTTTCTGGTTTTCTGTTTGTGTAAAAAACTCCCAACAAACAAACAACCAAAACTTGCCATTTCTAATACTTGTTTTTGCATATTTTTTTTGCTATATTTGGATGCAAAATGCAATGTTGTACTGTAATCTCCTTTTGGATTTTATTTGGCTTAATAAGACCTCAAGATGAACACAAAGACAGTAGCAGCCTCATTCCCCCTGAAGTGATATCTAATGGTATAGTAATATTCTTCCATTTCATAAACTTGAACATGGCCTGAATGAAATGATTTGCCATATATTTGCTACCAACGTGACAAAATGTTACAAGAAAAAGCAAGAAGAAATTTCGAGTTTTAATTCCTCTTAAAATTCCTTTTCATTCGGTTCATACAGCCTTCTTAATGTAAGAAATCCAGAGAGATGCTGTATTATCACTTTGTCAGAGGGTCTGACAAGATCCCAAACAATAAATTATTCTCCTCTATTTATAACACCTAAATGTCGGCTTCATTAGAACTTTTACCCATGAATACAATTGTTTCTATACTGCTTTTTTTATTCTGTTGAAGAAAGAGAAATAAAGCCAATCCTGTTTCCTCTCCCAAATTATCATAAATATTGGAGATGCAGATTTTTCTTAGATCATTAGCATATCATGCTGCGACCCACACCAGAATGTACCATTAACAAAGCAGCCTTCATGTAATTAATGTAAATAATATGGAACTACAGCATGAGTAACCCAGTCAGCCTTGGCAAAAAGCATTTGTCATAACGCATCATCTAAGGAGCTCAGTCTCAATTCAAATTAAACTTCATGGGTTTGCCCCTTTATTTTTTCCTCCAGAGCTATAAATTTCTGTGAAACATGCACCTATATAGGAGAAGAAAGCAATCCAGAAAGCTGAAATTAAAATTTCATTATTTACTGTGCTTCTGCTGCAGAGGACAATTAGTATCTTCATAAGGCTGAAAATGTAGATACTAAGAATGCAGAATGCAGCTGTGGGGTTTTTTTGCTACACTTAGAAGTGTTTTCTGTCCTCTGCTGCTGCCAGCAAATCTAAAGTATGGTGTTATGTCTGCCATTTGCTTCTATTGCCCTCTGACTCCAAAACACAGAGGAGCATTGTAAATTTTTCATGAAGAGGTTTCAGTCTGTAAAACAGCAAACAGGAATAATGTTTTAAATGCAATCATTGTCAAGCCTGAACAATGTAATTTATCAAGAGAGCAGTTTGTACTATATAATAAGTTTCATATATTAATACAATTTTTCATCTGATGTCAGGCTTCTGATTTATGAATAGCCCATGATCTAAGGTGATCATTGAATTATAATTCAAGTAATAAGAAGCCAGGAACAAGACACTGCAACTGCTACCCTGCATTAGCTTACATGCCACCAAGCCAATTTACTAAACAACCGTGGGCTAAATGATACAGTTTTTCTAATTCAAAGAAGGCACTCGTTAATTAGATAAAGGCTAAAGCTCTCATTATTTTTAAATGATTTAAGAACGGGTAAAGATCTTACAGCTTATACTGCAGCTCTAATAGTTCTCTGCTTACTGCCTTGTAATAAGAGTATTAAAGACAGATGGCCTATGCTGATTTAAACCAATTACAACATTTAATGTATACTAGTAGGAATGACTATTCATAGGCACATCAGATGTTAATATTCTACATGCTACAGATAGTTAAAACCCCACTTATTAATGTGATTTATGAGCAATTTGTTTCATTTTGCTGATTTTTTTTCTGGGTTTTTTTTTTTTTTTTTTTTTTTTTTTTTTTTTTTTTTTTTTTTTTTTTTTTTTTTTTTTTTTTTTTTTTTTTTTTTTTTTTTTTTTTTTTTTTTTTTTTTTTTTTTTTTTGGTAATCAGTTTCAGATATATATGATTAGGACTTTTTTAGCAACTAAAACTTCTTAGAAACTCAGCACTTCACAAAAAAACCCCAAAACAAAATAACAAAATCTTCCTACTCTGTATGTTTTCTCATCGTTTTTAATGGCAGAAAGAGTCAGAAAACGGAACTACCAGCTGCATCACTTATGCTCCTGAAAAGTAACAGTGGCAATCAATATATACATCTCAGCTGCTGGAAATAAAAATTCTGGAGCATTTTTCAATTTCACACACTTGAAGCTTTTTCTTTTTTTCTTTTTCTTCTCCTCTTCTCTTCTCTTCTCTTCTCTTCTCTTCTCTTCTCTTCTCTTCTCTTCTCTTCTCTTCTCTTCTCTTCTCTTCTCTTCTCTTCTCTTCTCTTCTCTTCTCTTCTCTTCTCTCTTCTCTTCTCTTCTCTTCTCTTCTCTTCTCTTCTCTTCTCTTCTCTTCTCTTCTCTTCTCTTCTCTTCTCTTCTCTTCTCTTCTCTTCTCTTCTCTTCTCTTCTC
>NW_020955329.1:428842-439032 GCF_003031625.1 Empidonax traillii
TGTGTGTGTGTGTGTGTGTGTGAAATTAAGCTTTCAAATAATACAGCATGGAGTCTTTAGTCCAAAAGTTAGTAAAGCTAAAATAATGAGGTCATCAAGGGCTTCAGTTTCTTTCACTTAAATCAGTTTGACCAAGTATAACATAATTTCTGCTATATATACTTCATATTTTAAATTCTATTTGTATTGATGTGTCTGTTTTGTGGCACCATTATGTGTCTTTATCTATTTTTTTCTTCTGCAGAAGTCTTTTATGTAGGACAGACTGGGTCTCTTTGAGCAAGAATGGCATCTTCAAGCATAGCTCTGTCATTTTCTCCCTTCATCTAAGCTTTCTATTTTTCTCTACCATCCGTAACCTGTACATCTTTCCCTGACCATGAACTCTCCTTCTCCCACTTCTCAACCACCTGTAAATCTGCCTATTGCCATTTCTTCAGCACTGTCTAGATCTGTGTTTGCCTCTCCAACTTCCCCGATAAAATTTGGATTACTGCCTTCGTATCTGCACATCTTAACTGCAGCATCTCTCTCTCCTGTTCCCTGGCTTGCTGCAGCACTCCAGATACTACTCCAGATACAGTGCCAGGACTACTTCGGCCTTCCTGTGTGAGGGCTAGCCAAACCGCTTGTGTCCTGGTTCCCAACACTTCCCTCTCTTTCTTTCAATCCCCTCTGTGTTTCCATGCACCTTGGGGATCTTGTTTCCCTCTAGCCTCTCCTGATTCCCTCTGTTCATCTGGCCCTCATCTCCTCCTGCCCCTTTGTGGTGTCTGCCTGCGGCAGCTCCCATGCCTTGAAGCGACCTCCTGTGTATGTCCAGCTTTCTCACATCCTTGTCTGCTGCCAGGGTCTGCTGTTTTACTCCTTTCCGGTCTTCTGCCTAAACTGAGGAATTAGCGTTTTAAGAACATTACTGTGAAGGGGAAAACATTTTGTGCAGATAACATACGATCCAGGATCTCATGGCTCCTACTTGCAGGGAAGCACTAGGTTTTGTGGCATTTCTTATCTTTGCAAATAAGACAGACTTACCTATAGGATCAAAATTCTTTCGTGCCCTTTCCCTTTCCCCAGACTTGTGTGTAGTGCAATTTTCCATCTTGTGTCAATGCTAATATTTTAAAGAGCGGTTTACTAAGTAATGCTGTGATGAATAATACCACACATTTTAAGCACAAACTGTTAGGCAATAGCATCAAATAACAGACACTTCTTCACTGTTCTTTTTTCCTCCCAGTTTGTTTTAGAGTCCCAACAAGATGTGTTATTAATGGACCCTGAGTAGAGCAAGTTATTTGTTATGGTAACTTTTTGACCTATTTAATAAGTACTTAAAGGAGTGTAGTGCAGTTTTTATTGTACTCTGCTGTGTACAGTTATGAAGTGTGGTACATAATAAAATAAAAGCAATAATGTGGGTATTTCAGAGGGATCCATCAGAGCAGACCTGCAGCAACATATTTCATCTGGTTTGTCTGGCTATGAAGCCTTGCAAGTTATAGCTGAAATAACTAGGAACAATATTGTGGTTATGACTCGCAATTGTTTACCATTGTAAACAGCAGAGTTATTATGTGTTTACCCTTTTCGGTGCTCAGAACCGTTTTTTAAATAAGTTCATTAACACCTGCATACATTTCGCTGTGAAAAACGGCATGTCTTTTACATGCTCGTACCTTAAAAATATTTGAGTCAACTAGCAACAGTAAAATACATCTATTTAAAGCATGGTTTTACTGAGGTATGATTTGGAAAAGCAGAATTATTGAAAAAGACTAACAGTTGCACAGCTAATGCAAAAGCATACAGAAGGTTATGAAGATCCTTTATATGACAGTTTTGAAGTTTAATTTGGGAGGGCAACTGCAGACTTGGACAATACAGCTGCTTTATGAATTCCTGAGACCCACTTATGAAAAGGGTGCCCCTTTTTTTTCCAGGTGAGAGGGGAGCAGTTACCTTTTACTTGTGGGTGGGTGGGCTTTTGTTCTTTCTTTGTTAGTTTTGCAGTTTGTTTTGTTTTACTTCTTGGGATTTTTTTAAGCTTTTTTCCCCATATTTAATAATTGTGAAAATGAGAAAAGTGGTCTAAAATCTTTCTCTAAATGCTCTTAGAAGTCAGCACGAGTTTTCACTGCAGTGGGAAATGTAAGTTTTGGGTTACTGATTGTAAATTTTTACAGAATAATTTTTCATTTTCTTAATATTTTTGTGGCTACAAGTTTTGTAATGTCCTGAGTTCAAGAGCAAAACCAACTGATTGGACCTCCAGGAAGTGCCCTGATGGTAATCAGCCTTGTGTGCAAGACAGAAAGGCTGATAGTCAGAAATTGCTCTTTAAACTAAGACAGACTGTCAGTCTTTAGGAATGGTGGGGAATGGCCTATTTATGTAATCAGATACTAAAACTGGGAAGAAGCTGTCAGGCACATTCTTGTTGTGTAAGCAGCAGGCAAACTGTGCTTTATCTGACAGACAGTGTGTAAATCTGTCCATGCAAAAATCCAAATGTTTAGTTTGCTTCTAGTCACTGTAATAATCTGCTTATTTTCCCTTGCTATAGCAATGACATCATTTAGCAGAATGCACCACAGACAGGAGTCCTAGATAAGGCTCTGTTACTGTCAGTCATTCACTTCTTGATTGGCAAGGAGATAAATAGGAATTTACTAGAGGTTTGCTTCCAGCTAAAAGAGCAGACAACACCCTGGGATAAGTATGTGAAGAGCCAGCATGTTCAGCACCCTCAACCTTACAGCTTGGAAAAATGTCTAGTCCTTTAAAATTCAATGGTAAAATTTGGTATTTTATTAGCGATAGCTGAGCAGTCTTCCTGAGCAGAGGAATAATCAGATTAATTGATAAAGTCAGCAGTTGCATAGAGTGGAAGAAAATCCTGTTCTGAGTGTGTGTATTAGTTTCAGTGCCACCAAGTTTGAGAATGAGATTGGTTTCTTTCGGAAATTTTAAGAGACTGGTAATGGTTTATCACTGATGGCATTGTCATTTGCCCTATTGTTCAGCAGACCAGACCTGACATGGAAGAATATTTCTACTTTTAAAATAATTATGGTTGACTCTACAATATTTATGTCATGGCAATTATTATTCAAGAATGGGTTCAGAGTTCTTTTGTAGTAAATAATAGGTAGTCAGTGATCTATACTTACCAAATACTTTTTTGTTGCTGGTAGGGGCATATTTTGGTATGGACAGACTGAAAAGAAAACTTAGAAATAAAACTACACTATAATAGGAAAGATAATCTAATCCTTTTTAATGGCATTTGATCTCCTAAATCTTCTGATTTCATTTAATTTTAAAGGGTAATAAAATATGATTGAAATACATCTGAAATGTAGTTTAATAAAGGTAGCTGTATTGAAAATCTACTGTTTTGTCAATCTGAAGATTTAGTGTGAAACGATTCACAATGGAAGTGCTTATTTGGATCTTAAACTTGAGAGTTCTTGTAATTTCTGTGGCATATATTTTTATTTTTTAAGTAGGTAGTGCCCATTATTTAAAGAAAAAATAATGAACCTTCTTTAGAATTCATGGTAAGGATCTTAAGGAAATTAATCTCCAGGTCGTAAAAAGGTAAGACATAACAGAAGCATGACCGATTAGGAGAACATACCTGGCAGAAGAATACGTTTCTGTACATAAAGTCAATTGTTCATGTTCCTATTGTTTCCAAAATGATGGAGACCATAAATGAACAGCTGGTAAAATCATAATGATTTGTGCAACAATGCTGTGATCCTCTAGTGTTTATATTTAGAAGGACAACAGCATTTTGAAATAGTAAATTGGCTTAGGAATCACAACCTTGAATGATACTATCTTAATTAAAAATGCATGCCTATCTTGATAATGTTATGCACCTCCTCTGTTTAAAAATAGGTAGAGAACAACAATTAAGCACTTTCCATGTGCTAATTTTTGTTTAATTCAAAGAGTTAACCTTCTGAGAAGAAAGCTTCTGCTGGCACATTAGTGATAAGCATTACATTAAAATAATGATAAATACTATATAGTACTCCCAAATAGACATTTTTCCTGTTGAATCCTGGGATGCTTTCTACAGACTTCTCAGTATATTTTTAATGAGATTGTACACCAGTTTGTGTGTTGCAGTTTAGACATATTGGCTTTAATTATTTTTGAATGTGCAGTTTTTACAGTAGGCAGAATATATGTGATTTAAGACTCACCACAGTGCTCTGAATATCACTTGGCATTTTAGCAAAATGTGTGATATTAAAAAGACCATGAAATTTAGCTGGATTTTCATTGTTTTCTCAGACATACAATATTCCTCTTTGCTCTCGATTCTCCTATTTCACATGTGCAACATTTTACGTGTTATATTAAAACAATTATATCATTCTTACCATCTCTTGCTGTACTGTGATTCCACTATTATCACAAATAATATTAAGTCAACCTAATTCAGCATTTTCTGCCAAGTGCTATGTTATTTTGCCTAAATTGCGAGGAAATAAAAAAAGAACTTTACAAAACCATGAGTCAAAGAGGTCTTAATAAGTTGATCAATGCTTAAACTGAAAATTTTGTATCAAGAGTGTAAAGCCTTTTCTGATCAGTATCAGTTTTCACCTTTTTATGATATAAGCAAAAGTTAAGGCATATGTTTCAACGGAGTTTAAGAATCTTCCAGTAATGTTGGCAAACTGTTGTAAATATTATGCCAGTGGACAAAACCATTGAAAATGAAAGTGACTGAAACAGCTCATGTAAAATGAAAATAAACAATTTTTCGATTATAGCAGGTGAGATACAATAAACAAAGAGATGAAAATGAAAATTTAGAAACTCATTTTTTAATAAACTAGTAATTTGTTAGCAAGATAAGCTTGATGTACTTTATCTTAGTCCTTTTGACAAGACTCGTTTTGCGGTAGCTGCAGCATCATCGTAGAGCCTGATCTAATACTTAGAGAACTCAGTATAATCTCATTGACTTCAATACAAGTTGAATTGGACTAATAATGAAAAATCGCATTATAATAATATTAGGTTTAGAAAAAAATACTGCTTATAGCTGATTTGAGTCAAACTGAGTTTGTCTGATATTTTACTGATGTCAGTAAAATCATACCGTAAGTTGGTATTGCTCTGCTGTGACAACTGTGGACTCGTATTCTGAGAACCTATTAAAATCACAAACCAGTAGTCATTCTCATATAAGACTGTATGGATATTTGTCTAAATAAAACACTAAAATAAGTAACTTTGTAAAAACCAATCTGCAGTAAATTATCAACTGCAAAGATGAATTAAAAGGCATGTTACCTTTTTTTTTATTATTACTTTTAGGAAATCTTTGATATGCTATTTTCAGCATATAGCCTTATCTTTCCTTTAGGGGATTTTGGTTTTGTTTTCTTTTGAATTTTTTTATAAATAACAGGTTTATTTTATTAAAGATGATCTCATTTGAATATAAATTATAAACAGTAAATAATTTTTTTAAAACCACTAATTGAATAAAAAATTATTTAGAAAAAAATCCTAGTTTTAATAATTTTTTCGTGTAAAATACTTATTTGATTCAGGAGTTTGATTTAAAATAAAAAAAAAAATTAGCCTTTTCTAGCTCTGAGAAACTTCTTCTTTTTCCTCAATTTAAAGAGAAGATACACTAACCATGCATCCATAGTAAATTAATTTTATTAGTTGTGATAGCAACAGTATTACTTTTTTTTTTTTTTTTTAGAATAAACCTTTAAAGTGCAGTTGTCAAAATTAAAGTCCTAATTTGTCTATTTATCAGCATTGCAGCACTGTGTTACACTGTAACTGACTCTTAATCAGAATTAGATCATGCTGGGATGGTTTGAACAAACAGGGAAATCTGGGCTTCTCCCAAGCAGGTGAACTTTTTGCATTGAGAGCTGAACTTGTTAAATTAACCACTAGATACAAACTATCACTGGCATGTGGATTTGAACAAGTGTGATATTTTAAGAAGTCTGCAGCATGGTAGCATATGTTAAATGTAATTAAGTAGCTGAACTACAAATACATAAACTCCTGAATTCACATTTGGTTAAAATTAAAAGGAATCTTCTTTTCAGGCAAGTGTAGCAGTTGTTAAAGCCTTACTTTCAGTCAGATTCTCAGCAGTCTCGTGTCCATAGGGCCATTGCAGGCTCTGTTAATCTGTCCGCAGTGGCTGAGCACTCCGTAAAGTGCTCCCAAAATATTAGAGTTTCAGGGAGTCATTGTCTAAATGTGGCTGGAGTTGGAGGGGTTTTTGGTACTGAGAGCCCACTGCATTCCTTTATTCCCATAATAGCCTGATGAACCCCTGACTTGAACAAGCAAAACAATTCTTGTCCTGTATGGACTGATATCTTCTGTTTTCTCAGCCCTCTGTCCTTCCGAGACATATCTGTCTTATACTGGGTGAGCTCAGTGGTTCACGGAAGCAAGCCTTGATTCTCACCCTTTCCCTTTGTAAAACTTAAGGTCTGCCCTGATTTCCAGCTTCATAAAAACATTGTATTCTCATCATCTCCAACTACAAAAGAACAGCTGTCTCTCAGTATGTGAAGTCTTCATAGGAATTTTCAAAGGCTGTTTCAGCTGTAAATGTAAACTGAAAACACAAAAAACAACCCCCCAAAAAATCCCTTCTCTTTCTTCTTGATGATGTTGCTGAGTGTAATGTGCTTGACACCAGACGATTTTAGAAATGTATGGCATGGTGTAGTTTCTCTGATACCATACCACTTTGCTGTTTTACAAGCTACAGCATGTCACAGATTAAAGCTTTGTTGGATGCAACAAAGCTGGCAATAAATAAACCTCTCTGATGTCACTGTGACCTAAATTAAACTCATTGTGTTTCCTTGGTTTTGTTAGCAACAGAGTAGTTTTCATCTCTTTCGGAAGACCTTTAGAGTTTTTAAAAATATATCCTTTTTAATAAAGATTTTAGTTAAGTTGGTGTCGTGTTCTTCTCCTACACTTGAGGAATATACAGAGATGTGATTTTTTTTGTCTTTTAAAGTTATATACACATGAGCATAGGGGTAATCAGGACCATGAAAGAAAGAAAATTATTTTGTTTACTCAGATGTGGTAGAGTTTTGGGTTTGGAAGTTTTTTTGCAAATATTTAATTTGATTGTTCTTTAGTGTAGTTTGACTCTTCGACCTAGTTAGATGTCTATCCTGAAGAGAAAATTTTTATGGGAAGAATCTGCTCAGAGCTTAAACTGTTAACTTCATATACAGCAAAGCTCGATCTTAACAGTCTGCTCCTGCAAATGTGCATTAGAATAATGGGTCAGCTCTTACATGAGTGGGTGTTCTTTCTGAAAGAAGACAATAAGATTTAGCTAAAAAATTAATATGTACTGTTGCTTTTCAACGGTACTTGAAAGTCTGTGACTTGATTGTATTGGTTATTAGGATTTATTTGTTCTAATGACACAAGTCACTATTGACATTGCTATTCTGCTGTAAGCTGCTAGTTTTATGCTGGAGAGCTGACAGATATCTAAAGAAAATTTAAAAAAATACTAATTAGGAGCATATAACAAAAGCATTGTTAAAACAGGAACTGTTTTCTCTTTGGGAAACAGAATCCAACCACTCTTATCGAGGCCCCAATAGTTTTGAGTTCAAATACTTGTTGATATTTATTTTTTTTTCTATTTTCGAAAGATATTGAGGAAAATTTCTAATCTCCTAGGAGATAGGTAATGGTTCAGTAAAAATTGAAATAAAAATATATTGCTAAAGACAAGTTTTACTTTCTGTATATCCATCTTTGGAGATGTCCTGAGAATGTAAATGACATCCTGATGTAACATTTGGAACATATATAGTATCTCAAGGTGGTTGTATCTTTCTCCTTAATATTGTGCAAACATATGATAGCAGAACTTATGTTTACAACCATGAAGATCCTAGTAATTTGAATTTGATGTACTATATTTCAGTACAGTGTATGTTGCTCTTGAAAATTATAGACCTATATTTACTAACACATGGGTGAGTCCCATTCAGTGCTAATTTATAGACTGAATTACAGTTCAATTTTTGCCTTCTATTCTTCCTCTGCCTTAATGTCACGAGCTGCTTGTGCTTATGTAAAATACTCTGTAGAGCATTTGGTCAAGGAGTATATCTTCTTACACAGAATTCAAAATCTTCCACTATTTCTTCCCCACTCCAGAATCAAATATAATTCCAGAGGTTTTCCAGAATGTGGATAAATTTATCCAGAATAGTTTTGGGGCAGACCAAGCTTTTCATGGGTAAAAACATTATCACATGCACTGTAGTAACAACTGAGAAATTTATGATGGAGAACAACTGATAAAGGTAATGGAACCACAAAAAAATTTGACATTTTATAGCACCATTCCATTAGATTGTGTTAATCCAGGGCTTCTGTTCCATCACTGTGTTCTAGCATCCTCTAGGTAAAGGAAAAAAGTGTGTTCAAATGAAACTGTAAGTTTTATTGGTATAAAAGCTTTTGAATCACTACTATTATATACAGATGTTCAGTTTTTTCTACATTATATATTTGTGCTAGTAAAAACTCATAGAGTAGTGTTAATGAAACATACCTTTATGTGCATTAAACAGTAGGCTGTGACACTATTTTAAGTGATTCTATATTATAAAAAGCTCTGCAGCAAGATTAATGTTACAAAATTGACAGAATATTATAACACTGTGGAAGATGATAAATTTAAAACTTTCCATTATGCCTTAATGAATACAATGGGAATCATAAGGTTGTGTCTGGTGGTTGCATCATGTCTTTCAGCTGGCTAGCAAGGCTGTTTTCTTCACAAAGGGGTAACCTTTAGTCCTACTTCATTTATGCTTGATTATGTTTAAAATGTTTTTAATTTGGAAGATACAAATCTATTATGAAAAGCAGTGATAGAGAAATAGTAGCTGCCACCTCATCAGAGAAACTAACTGTTTTCAGAGTTATAGATGTTTGGGAAAGTAACAAGACTAAATTTTCACTGCATTTCACCTCAAAGCACACAGCAGAGTCAGAAGAGAGGCTGAAGCATAAGATGTGTGCTGTTTAATGTGTGTAGCACCAGTGGAATTGTTAACCCACCTGTAGCTACAGGCCTACATTTTCCTCTGCTGTGCTGCTGCATTGAGCACAATGGCCCAATTTTGTCACTTCTGTGACATGAGGCATTCAGCCCAGTGTGTTAGGATGGGTAAATTTGAAATTGGTGATATTTCAAAGCTGAAGCAAAGGTCAGAAATTGATGCACGTAACCTATTGCTGATGTACAAGTCAGAACAATCTGCTATTAAGACTGAGAGTTGAGGTGATGGCAGTTGTGAAAACACTTTTTTTGCCTCAGAGCTGAAAAAACGTAAGTGCTGTCCAGAACGTGATGTAGTCAAGTTTTCAGACTGATTGGAACAACCAGGTTGAGTTTGTTGGTTTTTTCCACAAATGTGATACATCATCTCACACATTACTCAGTATTTCAAGGTGCATTTGTTTTTAAGGCATCACTATGCAATTCTTTCATGCAAGTGTTCTTTCCTGAATAAAACTGCATGTTTCAAACTCTCCTTTGCAAGGTACTTACTGGCACCCATTGGTTTGTTTATCTATTTATTTATTTCTAATGGCTTAACAAAAGGTACAGTTTAATGGTAAAATTACTTCGGTCTAGAGCTTCAGGACGCGGCGTTGTCACCACCGAGGCCTGGGTTCGATTCCCGGTCGGGGCCACTCCCCGGGCAGATGGAGCTCGTTAGCCCTGTAAGGCAATCCATCTACGTCCTGAGGACCTCGCTGCCACCGTCCAAGCGTGCTTGGCCCCGGCAGATGAACCTCAGGATTAAAGGGTGGGCTCAGTTCCGCGCACACTGTGTCTCATCTAAAAAATCCAATGCGCAGGCTGGAAGGTGGAAAGACCTTCCCCGGTTCTTCGTTCGCGAAGACTGGCCATTACCTTTACTTTTCGAAATTTATACATGTATTTCAACAGCAGGTTGTGAGCCACCAGAATAAAGCCAGATAAAATGCTGCAGACTTGAAGAACTTAGAGAAGTGTATTTGCTTGTTGGATTTGAGGTTACCACTTAAGGTCATAATCCAGTTTAGTAGTGTGCAGAAATGGTACACAATTCACTGTTTCTATTGACATGTTG
>NW_020955329.1:439568-442068 GCF_003031625.1 Empidonax traillii
TTCCTTTCTATACCAGTCATTTAGGCAGCTTGTGTTTCTTGTAGATGCTTATTGGGAAAATGTGATGGAATCACTGTAGTTATAGCATCAATATCTTCTGTATAGACTTTATATAGTAATATTTGAATTAATAAATGACTGGATTCAGTGCTGAAAAATTGCTATGAAATTTTTTAAAACCTTTCCCTGCCTATACCCTCCTTAATTTTGAATTGTCTGGGTCCTGCAAATGCAGCTTTCCGTTGGATTTCAAGGCCCAAGATCTATGTGGTTTCCAATGCAGGAACTGTGAAACATCAGTTATACTCAGTTCTTATGTAACCTTACTTGGAAAATAAATTTGGCTTGTGAAGAAGAAAGACCACATACATTTCCTATATGCTAATTTTATTCATACAATGTACTTTTGAGTGAAATTTAGTTTTTCTTTCACTTTGACAAAGCTTTGTTTGATTGACTATGAATGTGTCAGTATGAACATTATGGGTTAAGAGTAAGGATAGGGAGTTGCACTTGTATGTAGAATGTTTTAAGTAGCAGCAAGGAAGATGGCAGAAATGGATGCTGAGAGAGGGGGAAAAGATAACTGAACATAGGATCGGGAAAAGACAAGTGAAGGGAGGGAGAGCATATATGTAAGGACAGAAGAGCTGATGAACTGTGGTATGTGCTTTCAGCCAGAAAGAGGAGTTTAACATGGCACATATTAATATTAATATTAATCTTCTTGTGCCATCAGCAACTTTTCTTTAGACCTAACACAGTCTCCATTTCTTCCCGATGGTTCATCTAAAGGATAGCTGTTGTGATTTTATAAATAGTGGCAAAAAATTACGCAGGCCCCATTGATGGATGATTTGAAAGCATATTTTTCAAAATTTAGAATTAGTTTATGTAGTTGTTATTGCTTCCTCTGTAGGGAAACATGGGATTTAACAACTAAACTAGAGCTCATATGTAAGTTGTTATCCAGAAGGGAAAAAAATTCAATCAGAGGACTTTGTATGTGAGTATTCTAAAGGGCAAAAGTCCTCTCCACCAAATTATGCTCGTAGAGCAGGGCCATCCTGTGTGTTGAATGAACCAAGAACCCCATGGGGAAAAAAAAAAAATCCTTGTAAAACTCTGTGTAGATACTTTTATTCACATTCCTTGTAAACCACACTCTGCTGCAGATGCTGCCAACCAGTTTGTGACAACTGGCAACACTGCAACCTTCTCTTTGAGGAAAATTATTGACAGGGCCTTTACTAACTGTGGGTGGGTGCAAAACATCAGGAAAAACAGGAGTATTTGGTATCCTTTTCTTGAGTAAAGGATAGATACGAAAATATAAATGTACTGTCATGAACTCTGATCTTTAATTCTTGCATGAAATTCTGTTGCAAATGTTGGAAATGAACAATAGGAACTTCTAAGAACACTGAGGAAAAAAAGTGCCTGATGAATTTAACAATTGTTTATTTACAAAAAACGTAAATTGAAGTCCTTAAGCAGTTCTACTGTCTCTATCATCTCTGAAGACTCCTGCGATCTTTTTCTATCCTTTTTCATTAGAGGAGAAAAATTAAAATTAAAAAAAATAATAAAAAAAGAATACAAAGGTACCTTTAGAAAGGTCAGAAACCCTATTTGGACTTCTACCAAAGGCACACAGAGGGTTTAGTTAGAGATGGAGTTGCAGCTTTAATTCTGATTTTTCTGGCTTTTGTCACTTCAAAGACAGACTCTCAGTGTTATTTTAACATTTTTATTGTGTGTGAATAATAGAGTGCACATTGAGGTTCAATAGATGCAATGCTGTTAAATGTACGTCTTGGTGGATTTAAAAATGAGGGATTTATTTTACATTCATAAAGTTGTAATACAGACTGGAGAAACTATTTGTTAAAAGATAGCATCTACTTAACCTGCTTATTTATTTCTTGTAGTAGAAGGTTAGATCCACAATAAATACACGAGGAAATAAGTAGATAGGGGAATTTATCTTAGAAATAAGATCCCTGTCATGCTTTTGAAATGTGAAATGCATGAAGACCTGTCAGAGAGATATACGGACATGATATTTTTTTACTGTGCATTTGGAAGTATTTAGCTATATTTGTCATTCGCTAGTGCCACTAAGCAGTGATCAAGTGATATAGTAATTTGAAAGTCTGTTTTCAATTCAGCATGTATATATATATAATTTTTTTTTTTTTTGCCTTTGGGATATAGCAGAACTGTACACAAGTCTTCTTTATCTTTCACTCTTGCTTGTGAAAATAGTTTTTTTGGGGTGAAAATTAACATTTGTTTAAATAGGTTGCTTAACATAGATAATTCATTTTTAAGTGTATCCTTTAAAGAAATCTTCAGCTAGCTAGATTATGCATACATATGAAAATTGCTATATTTGTACAGCAGTTTGGGAAAAAATTTACTGAGTGCAAATTATGGTATTAATATATTCAAACATCTAGCTTTTTCCTAGGTTATGGACAGTGGCATACCTGATTTC
>NW_020955329.1:447068-506647 GCF_003031625.1 Empidonax traillii
GAGTGAGAAGCTGGAGATCCTCAGGGACCCTCATTGAAGCACTGGTGGGAGAGGGAAGTTCATCCTTATGGTGCTCCCCGGGGAGCTCCCACTCGTGAGATGGTCTCTTGCTTGTATGAACAGCATCCAAAGTTGACTGAGGCACTGTGCCTTTCCAGAAAGTCTGTGTATCCGTGTGCTTGGTTATGTGGGAATAAACAGTGTTGAGGTTTGCATCCCTCTCTCTTCACTGGAGGACTTTTTAATTTGGCACTCAGCCTCTTAACCCAGCCTTCTTTTGTAGGAACTAAATTTCCTTCCCCCCTGAAGAGAATTTGAAGGAGACTGTTAGTTTCAATGAATTCAGCATCACTGCCCTACCAGACCCCTCTCCACTATGTTATTGCAAAAGGAGACAATTTGGCTTCAAATGACTAATGCGATTCTTCTTAAAAAAAAAATTAAAAATTTTAGTCTTGTCTGAGGTTGTTCAGTCCCATACCTGAGGTTAGCGTTATTAATTCATAATGACCTTCCATGTGGCCTTTACTGGCTGAGATTGCTGTGCATGTTAGTACAAACTGAGCAAAAATATTGCTGTTAAATGATAGACTGTATTAACAGCAACAGGGCAAAATCCTAGTTTCTCTTTTTTTAAAAAAAATACTAAAAAGAGGGCATTTATACACTTTTAATGAGTATTCCATTTGCCAAAATCTCTCATATTGGTCCAGAGGTTTGGAATGAAGAATTATCATTTGAAGATGAACAATGTGAGTTTTGGTGCAATTTCAGTAGCAGTCCCAAGACCTGTTTTCTTTATATCATGAAAACTTTAGAAGCGTTAACAGTGCTGAATTGCCACTGGTACTGAATAATGGGAATGTTATTCTTGCCTGTGCTCTTCTTATATTCAAGAAAATAATTTAATACTTACTAATAAATAGAAGGTAACTAAAGATGACTGTGACCTAGTCTGTTAAAAATTTCTCAGTACCTTTAATTTGTTAGCAAATTGAATATATTTTATTTAAGCAGAATCATGTATACAGTATATTAACTTTTTTTTCCAGGCAATCTTTACTCAGCACAGAAAGGCCAGATGTATGGGAATTGTAAAAAATCAGGATATGCATAAAAACTGTTCAAGTGCATAAAGCAGCCCCATCTGGAAGACATCTAACAGAAATGAAGTTGTACAAAACCATTCCATTGATAATAAAGCTAATTTTTATGGGTCTGACAAGTATGTAATTATGTTCAGTGGTGCTTTTCAGATTTTATCACAGTCAATAAACCGCAGTGGTAATTTCATTCCCATTTGACATATTTACATGGAAACATTTGATTGGAGGAATTAGTAACCCTGAAAGCCTTGATAGATATGTTTTAATGATCTGTGACCTCCGCAGTCCCTCATCTGTTTATTGTTGCAACAGGCGAGAAGTCGTTCCTCTGTGACCTTTGTGGCTTTGCCGGCGGGACACGTCATGCCCTCACCAAGCATCGGCGGCAGCACACAGGTCAGTAAAGCTGTCTTTACTCTTTGCTATATTTTCTCCAGGAAGGGAGTCCCTCTACACTGGGGAGTAACACAAGTCAAACAGCACGTTACAGCACAAACAATACATTGGCTCATCGTTTACTTTGCTTTTTCTCATTTTTGTAAAATCAGTATGCCCAAGGTCTGCATCAAATCTGTTAGCTGGGAGTTTGAATAATTGCCTGGGGAGAGTGGGGGGTATTTTTGGTGAGTTTTTTTGTTTTTATTTTTTTTCTGAAGGAATTAGAATTGTAAAGACTGGCTTTCATCTTTAAATGAATGATAAGTCTACTATTTTTTTTTTCCAAGGCCGAAATAGATTACCTACTGTGAAGATTTTGCAAGAGTCTGCTAGGATGTCCCTGGGTGAAAATTAGAGGCTACATATAGATTAATCCATTATTTTGGGCTGAGGCATAGTTGAAAGCTAGTGTTGTTTCAGTTGCCCTTTTGTAATTTTAAGATAGTTTGTAATTAATAGGTGCAACTTTAAGAGTTACCACATGGCGGGCATGTAAAGCCAGATTTCTCTTCCAGAATTAGTAAAGCTTTCCTACCACCTGGTTATAAAATTTTAATATCAGACCAAATTAAATTTGTTCTTAGTTTCAGAAGACCAGGGAAGGTGTAAGTATTAAACATTTATTAATACATTCTACTTTAATTATGCTTTTAGTAGTTCCTTGTAAGTGTTTGATTATTTGAATAGATTTTGTTCAAACAGATGTAGAAGTGTTGCTGTTAAAGCCAGTGTAGTTTTTTGTTTTACTGACTATCATGAGGATAACATCATCAGGAATTGCTGTGTGAGTTAAGGGACCATTGTATAATGTACAGTGGAAGAAATTGCTAACAAATGAGAAACTACAGTTGTTACATTGTGAAATTTCCATAGATTTTGTAAAGGAATCACAGTGGGAGATTTTATTATGTCCCTGTATAAACTAATCTTCATTCAGGACAAACATCATCTAAATATGTAATTTCCTGGAGAGCATCTACTCTCTTTCTTGAGAGCCTGAAGCCATTCTTCCCACCCTGTTTTCAGTTTATTTAAAGCAACCATATTTGGAGGAGACTTTGATGCTTTCAAAAAGGTGGGGTTTTCAGTGCCAGTCAGGCAATATCTTGAAACAGATAACCACCCCACCCCAACCCAAAATATTCAGAGCCAAATTTTTGCTTGAAAATCTAGCTAGTAATCCTACTTTCAGAATTTTTTTTTTTTTCTGATAATAAGGAACATCAGTTTGTGGGATAGTACTGCCACAGTCAGTTCCCATTCAGTGCAGGAAGTTCGTTTTTCAAGTGACTAAGAAAAGTCATTTAGTAAATATAATAAGTTCTCTTAGTATTACACTCTCTGAATGATAACAGGAGCAATTACAACTGCTGGAAGACAAGCTGTATGCTTCAGTTGTAACTAACAGCTTCCATTTTTCTGGAGCTTTGAAGAATTTTCACATATGAGCACAGGTTGGGCAAATGTGGGCTAAGAATGATTTTTTTTTTCATTAGGAGAAATAAATCGTTGTTCTCAATAGGATAGGAGTGACCTCTTGGTTTTATTGGCCTACCATGTGAAACATTGGGGTCTTGCATATGTCTGGGACTCACAGTCCACGCAGCCACACAAATAGTAAACAATCATTTCAGAAGGGGGAAGTAGAAGAACGGCAAATTCTTGTATGTATGCTTCTTGTCTTTACCTATTATGTGCATGCAGATCTGGTTTCTCAGAAATGTAAGTGCCTATAATAAAATATATTAATTCTTTTTTTATCATTAGACCATAAGCAATAGAAAAAAAATATTTTCTTTCCTAATTTCTGTGCAAAATTAGGCTGAAAATATGGTATGTTCCTGGTGAAAAGCTGTCTAGGTTTTTGAAGGCATTTTGCCCTTCTTTTGCCAGTGTGGTAGAGACTTCTTGTGCTATGATCACAGGGATTTACAGGTTATAGATCATGAAGCTTGCATCTAGCAAGCATAACTTTATATTTTATGTCAGGACTGGAGGCTCGTTATTACTTTGCTATTAACTTCATACTATACAGGACAGTATCTCAGAGGCAGAGGGATCTATCTTTTTGGCATTTATCTGCCTCTGTGGCACAAACAATCAGAGAAGATTCTTTAGCAGAAAAATTATCTGTAGCTTCTATTTGTTTCAAGGAGAATGACACAATCCAACTTTGCCTGCATTCTTGCACTTTGTATTTTCATCCAGTGCTCAACTCTAACTCAGTCATTAGCTGCATGCACTCCTCTTTGTACCTTTTTTTTCTTCTCTGTCTCCAGTTGGCACAATTTTCCCCAAGCAAAATGCCAAAGCAAATTACAATCAGGTTTGAAAGGGATAGGTATCAAAAATAGTCTAAATGGCTTAAGTAATTCCCTACTGTAGTACAAGCTGTCTAGGGGGCTGACATAGAACATCTTCCAATCCAAGATTTACTTCTATCACCTGTCAGAGACCCTTCATTCAAGGGCAAATGAGCAAATCCTCACATGTAGTTAGGGAGTCTTAACCAACTTAACAAGCCTACTCTCATCCCAGCCTCAAGGCCTGAGATGTCCTGACAACCCAGAGAAATGTTCAGCTGCTGGTAGATATTTGACACAAGAGAGGACTGTCTGTAGGATCAGTCACTTAGACTTTTGATACTCCTGATTCCGGTATTTCTCTACTCTGTTCTTCTCTTTTTAGATGAGATTATTTGTATCTACCTGGAGAAGTACCTTTATCTAGTGAAAGATTCTTTTTCTATGGAAATATTAAAGGGAGCAAGAAGTATAACTTGCTGTGAAAAAAATGACAGAATCTGGCCCTTGTCACTTTTGGAGCAAACTCTAGGGACTAGTTTGGTTAATAGGATGTTTTCCATTGATGAGATGTTTTTGTTTTTTAAATGAAAAGAAGTACAAGAACGTGAAAGAAAAAGCCATCAGTTTTAAGACTTGAAAAATGTTTGTACTTATGTATTTGCAAACATGATGCAGATTTCCTTGATAGAGGCTTTCTCAAATGTAAAGTAGGAACAAATAATTTGACCTACCAAGATTTCTGGTGTTTTACCAGTTAACATTTTTATTTGATGTTAAATATGTTACATCCTTAGTGACTGACCTGGTCCTGTGAGAAATGCGCACTTTGAACACAGAATAAGCAAAGTCCTTGACTGATTTTGTCCTGGGAAAATGTTCTGTCATTATTTTGTTATCTGAATGCACCTTTTTCCAGTCCTATTATGAAAGAATCTGTCTGTAGAATTCTACAAGTCTTTTTCTATGTAAATATCCATGACCTGATCTTCTATTTTGTGAATTGAAGCAATGGCAACTTGGAGTCGTCCAGAGTTCGACTGGAATTTTATCACACTGTAAGGAATACTTACATCTCTGTCTGTCGAATGCTTTACAATAGACACTTGTGGCTGCCTAGGCTGTGATAAACTGTCTGAAGAAACTTGGACCGCTTACAGTATCAGCTGGTGCTATGTGGTAAATAAGGGACAGCTTGTGGTGCTGCAAGAACGTATATGCCATAGTTATGGTGTCTCAACAAGACTGGGAAGAAAAAAATTCATCTTTTGAGTCATCCTGAAGCAAGTGCTTTTGAGTCATATTTTGTTCGAGTAAGAAAATCTGCCTGCAGATAGGAAGATAAATAAATAATGTTGGAAATTTTAGCGTTTGCTGAATTTAGAATTAGTTGTATTCAACAAAGAATCTAAGTGATTATCTGAATTTTGTAATAAAAAAAGGTAAATACCCTCTAAACCAGCCACCAAAAATACACACACATACACAAAAGAAGCAGAGAAATCACATAATTTTAATATTTTGCCTTAATCATGATCAACTAGGAAATTGCATAAGAGAGAAAAAACAAGCAAGGGTAATTATTTCTGGCTTGAAATGCAAACATAGAAACACTTAATTCATAATTTTAAAATGTATTTTCTTTACATTCTTGTTCTTATTGTTCTGCTCTCCTCCTTTGTTTTTCTGTCTTTTGGTATCACTCTAGTTTTCCATTCTTCTACATGTTTCTTCCATTTTGTGCTGTAGTAGCTGGTTCAGTCCAACAGTGCTGATCAGTAACAGCCTGTGTTCTCTTGCATGAAATCCCTTTTTCAATGTTGGTTAGTACTCCTGCAAATTGCAAAAACCCCATCCTCATCTTCTACACAATGGCAGTCGACATTTGCTTCTCATGTGTTGGTTGTGGTGGGATCTTCCTGGGCACGAGAGAAGTGCATTACAGCAGTAGAGTGATAGCAGGTAAGTACACTTACTGTACACAGCACTGCTGCGGCAGTCACCATCAACCTATGGAGCTGCTTAAGAAGATCGTGTCTTTGTTCAAATATTTTCATGAATTTTTGAAGACAGTAGCTTATATCGTACAGATCACTGTTTGTATGATTGCTTCTGCTCACTCATTTCAATCTTGTGCTTCTTAAGACATTTATAGGTCAATGTAATAAAGAAAGAAAATTTAATAATATATGTGTTTTTATCCAGATGAGTGACTCACTTTGTGTTTCTCATGTGAACTGCTCTTTGACTTTAATGTGTAGTTATATTACTTGGCATTGAATTTAATGTATAATGTAGCCTCCTCTCTTCAACTTCCCAACCACAGCTTAAAAAAATTATAATGTTGAATACTACAGAAAGTGTAGCACAGTAAGGAGACTTACTGCTCTTTGCAGCAAGGGAAGAGGAGAACTTTGAAGAGCATCTCTGTTGGTTTTTCTTTCCCATTTACGCCAACATTTGCAGCAGAGTGTGGAACTTGATTATAGCAAATCTTTGACCAGAAAAGACACCAAAAACCTGTTTTTTTAAAAACTTTCTCCCTACCTCAAAGAAATTGTATAGTGGCAAGAGAAAAAGAAAACTTTAGTCATGGTTTAAGAAGAACAGAATGGATAAAGCTGACAAGGCTTACTGGTTAGCAGCAGCTCTAATAAATGCTTTTATAGTCTGGTGCGCCCCATGAACTGACCCTTTTATCATTTGCTTTCTCAGACTTTGATTGTTGGAGCTCATATTTTTTGTATTAGGTGACTTAAACAACTGACGCACTTCAGAAGTTGGTTGCAGTATTGTCAAAAATACAAACCCATTTCTTTGGTGATCCTGTGGTGAGGAAATGGAGCTTTTTGAAAGTGCTTGTGTTAAAAACAAAATAAAGGCCCAGAAAGTGGGTCCTTGATCTTGGAATTCATATCCTTACTTTTTTCCCCCCACAAACAGCTTGTTGACCATTTGGTTGTTTTGGAGCACCTATCGGGTTTTTTTCATGGTGAGGCACAGACAAGTCCTCTGTAATGGTAATGGGAAGGTAGGGTGGTTTGGGGTTTTTTCACTTTCATTGATCTTCAAATAAGTAGACTTTGTCCTTATAAATTTTTGGATACACTGTTTTATAGTTTGTACATGTGTTTTTTATTGTTAAACATTGTCAATACTGATTTTTTTATTTGTATTATTTCACTTTTGTATGAATTAGAAAATTGTTTGAAGGTAAAGAAGAGTCCTGGAATTTTTAATGGCAGCCCATATTAAAAAAATTATGTTTATTGCCTGAAATGTCTGAGGACAGGAAGAGTGGAAGGAAACTTGGGGCACAAAGGCTTATAAGAAGCATTGTGACCCAAAGATAGGGAAGACAAAAAATACTTGAATGAGTAGATCTGTGGGAAACTTTAATAAATAAACAAATAAATAAGAGTACTCCTGCTACAGATAATATACTCTTCAACATCCCCCAACCCAAAGAAATACTTAGTTGTCTCTTAGATTTTTTTCAACTGTACTTATCAACCTGGTTAATTTTTCATAAAGATACTATTTCCCAGATGACGCTACGAAGAATTACAGGCTAAGCTAGACTGTTTTTTTTCCTACCGATTTGGTTGGCTTTTGTTTTGTGGTGCTGCTGTGATGTATTTTCTGTCAGGTGAGATTTACACATAGTCCACTTGACAGGAGCAGTTAGCCTCAAAGCTTTCCTAAGGAGAAACTTCCCGGAGCAGTGAGCAAGGATTATCATTTTTCTTATGGTCTCGATGGAATTTGTTAGCCCTCCTGGCTTCAATGGGCACTTGCTTCAATGTCAGCCCCACTGGCTCTGCTGTGGCACAGTAGCAAACCTTTACTTGATCCATTCTCCCTTGAATGGCAAAATAAAAATCTACTTTCAGTTCAGATCTGCCTCTTTTACGAGGGGGCAAGTTGGCAAGGTTCTAATGCATTTTAAATGAAAGCAGTTAAAATAAATATGTATATTATCTAAAATACTTGTGGCTTTACTAGTTAGGCTTGAAAATGTTGCTATCTTCTTTAATACTAGATGATGAAATAAATCAGAACAAGAAATCTTCAGTTCAAGAGCAGGTTATGTTGCTAGGGAGTCTATGGCCTCCTAGAGAGTTTAATTGAGGAAGCAGCTAGTACCACTCAAGCTGCTGGGAGAATCAGCTTCTCCAGAGCAGAGTGTCAGGGTCTGACAAGAAAACCCCATTTGGGGCAGGAAAGACATACTTTCTAGCAGTCTCAATTTGTCCAGCATAGAGGCTTCAGCTTTGTGTCCTGCCCCTTCACCTTTCCTTGTCCCATGAAACAATAAATGAAAAACAGCGGCTGGTATTCTCTCCAGCAGCTGCTAAAAGCAATTATTCCAACTCTTTATGGAGCTTTCAGAAGCTGCTCTGTTGTCCTTTCGTCCAGCAGAATGGGCTTTTCAGGCCTTGAGGACCTTGCATATCTTTTTCCCTTGGGAGGAGAAGCCCCAATAATCTCCAAGAATGAAAAATGCAGATTTCTCTCTCTCCTCTGGCAAATATTCTGGCAAAGTCTGTTTTGAAGTCTTGAGTGTCTCATGCTATAAACAGGCTTGAAAAATTTGGCTTGGAGGCTTGGCCATTTGGGAGTGGCCTTTTACTACTGATTGCAGAAGGCCACTTTTACTGATAGTCTTGTTGCTGGTGATGTGTCTTCTGGCAGTCTGAAAAACTTCACATTGTACCTGTTGATAGGCTTAGGGTTCACTTTGATACTGCCAGTTGTAGAGTGCTGAACATTCTACAAGATATGTATGTCTGTCCCTTGGAGTTTTGTCCAGGCTTCTTAATCCTTATAAAGTCTCAAGGATAAAAAATTCTGAAGGCTTGCACAATGCAGAGAATATCACCTAAGTGAGGAGCTGCCTTTAGTCTTTTGCATACAAAAAGAAACTTGTTTCCTCCCTAAATGGTAACTACATGTGCCCATAAGCCCCCCAGAATATTTTTGGGACAACCAGTTGGAAAAATGGGATGCAGGTGTCATAGCTAGGCATCACAGTGTGTGTATCAGTCATGAGATTTTGTTTTGGTACCTTCTAAGGGGTAGACCACTCAGCTGGAAAGAAAAGTACTCTTTTCACATAGTAAATTAGACACTAGCGATTTTTAGTTTTCTTCCATCAGTAATTCTATAAAAATTTTCAGTTCAGTTCCACAGTCAGCAGAGATTGAATTTTAGTCTTCTAAAAATATTATTGTCCTAGTCTAGGTTTGGGTTTGTGTTTTTTGTTTAGGTTTTTTTTCATTAAGCTTTCACATCCTTCTGCTGAAAGTTGGCCTACTGTTTAGAAAAGACTCACAAGGGCAGAAAACTAGCAGACGAGAGGGGAATGGAGCGTTGTGTTCTTGTTCATATTCTCAGTCCTGGTTTATTTATGTTATTTAAAGGATAAGATTAAAAATCCATGACTGGAGACATGGAGACATGCTTTTCACCTGGAGATATTCCTTTCTGAGCAAGTTCTGAATACAAGCATTAGCCTGATTTTTCCCCTTTTGTCTGCAACAGTGTTGTTTTCAGGGCTGTTCTTGACCCAACTTCAATATAAGGTGCAGGGTGAGAAGATACCTGGTTATATTTTCATGAAATAAGACTAGTAACATGGTTACTCTGTTTCAGTGCAGTTCTTTCTCCTCCTTTTTTCTACTGTGGAACACCACGTGGGAAGTGAGCTGGATACTGATGTTTATATGTCATATTTTTCAATTACTACATTTTATTTGGAAATTTATTTTGTATTTGTGTTTGCTATATACATATACACAGAATAAAAGCTATCTCAAGGGATATGCCAGAAATTTGGTCTTGTCTTCCTTTTCTGTTGGTGAAAACTGATAATGCTTCTCTTGTCACCTTCTAGGAGAGAAACCATTCAAATGTGATGAGTGTAACTTCGCTTCCACAACACAGTCGCATCTGACACGACATAAGCGTGTCCATACTGGAGAAAAGCCGTACAGATGTCCCTGGTGTGACTACAGGTAATGAGTCATTAACTAAAGCATGATGAGAGAAGGGTTAAGGTGATCAGATGAGGTTCATTTGAAGTCACCAATAAAAATATATTGCCATTAAAACACCATCAGGGCAGCAGTAATTGCATATTAAATTAGGAGCTGCATTTAAAAACTTAGTCTTCAGTATTTAGGTATTACTTTATAAAGAAAAACAAATGATGGGAAACCTTTTAGTGGTAACACTACAGTGCTAATGTTGAGTGTTTGCTTCACAGCTGCTCTAGTGTCTGCTAAAATTCTCCATGGTGAGGCCACTTATCTGCATCGCCTTTTCAAATCAATTGCGATTCTGAAATTTTTCTCGGTTGAGTTGCAACCTTTTCACCAAGAAAGGAAAAGTTATCTAAAAGGCTTAGCAGCCTAAATGCTCACCAGACACTTATTAGAACAGGAAGCAACTGGAGCTAGTTACAGTTCTGCAGAGTCTTGCTCCAGTTTTCCTTCTCCTTGCCAACCCGGGATAAGAGTTGGCTCTAGGGTTGGTTCCATGGCAAAGCCTCCCATGTTGCGCTGCTAAAACCCATCCTGTTAGGGCGGTGGATTTAATTCTCAAAAATCACATGATTCTGGTGCTTACTCCCTGTGTCTTTGATTCATTATAGATTACTTATTAAATGATCTCATATTCCTTCTTGAATTAGTCTTAAATGCTTCTTCTACAGTCTTGAATACTTTTAATACCTTGCAGTGAGGTGGCTAGTCTATGTGTCTGATAAGGGAATACACTGAAGTTTTTTATGGGCCATTTGCAACAGTGGACGTTCAAAACATTTTTTAAATTTAACATTATATTTAATAAATGACACTAAATGACACATGATTAGATGTGTGTGTTGTGATACATGCACACAAGCAGAGAAAGTTAAACATTTGATTATACCACCAGAGCATTTTTAATTTTCTTTTCTTGCAAAACATACAATTGTAATGTTTCTTTAGTGTAAGTTTTAATGTAGTTTCCTAAAACAAGACCATATAACAAAGCCTAGGATTTCACATTATTTATGAGCTACTTTACAGAAAACTCTTGTACAGAAAGCTTCTGCAGTGATCATGCAGTTTCTGTACAAAACTTTTTGTTGCACTGTTTTGTGTATGTGGGGCAAATGTTCTGTGAACTCTTCTGTATTGAGCACTCATTAAATCACTCTCTAGAACTGCAGAGAACTGAATTTGATAACCTTTAGGGGAGGGCGCTCTGTTCTGTGCTGCTACCTTAAGGGTCTGCCTGCTTTCTTTTTTTTTTATTTTTAATAAATGGAAATGTTTCTGTCAGTTTCAGTAAGTCATCTAAAAACAAGAGGTGATTTTCTGTGGTCGGAGCAGTTGTGTCAAAAGGTCTGTGTAGAGTGAAGTGAGAGCAAATAAGCAATAGTGTGACATGGTGTGCTACAATGAAGGTAAAAGAAGCACTATCTTTAACTGCTGTGTGTTTGAGGAGACTTTATTTTGCAGCCATCCCAATTGGCAGGAATAATTTTATTACAGCACTAGGTAGTGAGAGGTGGGTTATAGTGGGTTTGAGCTCCTTGGCTTGAAGACCCTAGAGACTGGAGGCATTGTAGATGTGAATCAGTTTGGGATTTGTTATGCACATGCAATGAGTAGATGGAATTCCCTCACTCAGTATGACAAAATAACTTAATACTCTATTGAATGAAAGATAGGAGAGCATTTTACTTTGGATGGACAGTTTTCTGTATGGGATATAAATTCCAAGAAATAACAAATTTTTTAGTAGTACTTTTTATACCAGAGGTTATTAGAGAAGATGCAAGCATAATTTAATTTATGAGGATTAAGAAATATCTGAGCATGCCCTGCCTCTATATTATTGAAAAATAAATGTTTCATGGCAATAGGATGTTAGTTTCCATCCTTTACAGGCCAATTTTGACCTAATCTTCAGAGGTTGATCTCTACAGATACCAGCTGATGAAGCTTTGATTATGCAGGAAATTTGTTCTGAGCTCAGCTGAAAAACATCTGGCAGGGATGCAGGAATCAGAGCTGTGCTGCTGCAAGCTCATAGAGGCAGTGAGGCACTCCGTGTAGCTGCAGAGTAGCCCGTAGAGGGGCTGCTGTATTTATTAGCTCAGCAGTCCTGCTTGTGCCTGCCAGTTTCCACAGTCCTGGGATATTAGCCAGCCTTGTTGGCTGTATACAAGTATATGTATTTTTCTCTTTATCCAAATGTCTCTTTGTTTTAAAATACAATTTTAAGGGAATAACGTGTTGCCTCCTGGTCAATTCACCCAGTACTATCTGTTGCAGTGGAATTAGCAATGCTGTAAATAATATCGTTTTCACCAGTTCAGCAGATGGTATGCAGTCTTGCAAATGTCACCTACAAAAAGCACTAAATGAAGAGTTTAAAATCTGCTGACCTAGTGATAAAATTCATCCCTGTGTCTTGTGGTTGAGGTCTCGTGGTGCTTTCAGCTCAGACCTTGCACTGTAAGTTCATCCAGACTATTTCAGATGTTCCTGTTTAGTGTTGCTTGGCAACTGCAGACTCTTTAATGACCCTTATAGTTTCAGCGAGGTGAATATTCCTCTTTTTGTGTTGGGATATGGAGGAGAGTATTGTTAGTGCTACCATAAAGCCTCCTTTCGCTGATAGATGAAGTGATCTCCCTATTCTGTAAAGTAGTTTGAGACACTTGAATTAAAACAATGTCTAAATACAAGGTATTTTAATTATTCCTGTGAAGCTCAGACTGTTCTTGGAGGTTCTTGATTTCAAGCTTTTCATTTCCTCAGCCTGAAATTGTGAATAATCATCCTGCAAAAACCCTTACCATATTAGTGCGTGAAAGGCTAGCTAACCTTGGCTAGAAGTATACAGAAAAAGGTCTATTAGAAGAAACTAATCTAAATTTAGAAACTGTTATAAACTTTATAAACTGAAGGGAAATAGGCTGTAGGATACTGTGGGGAAAAGTGATTTTGGAAAAATGGAATTTATTCCCTGTATAACACATATAATGAGAAATTCTTCTCTTCACTAGAAAAAGACATGAAGGGATATGGTTTTCTAAAGTGATTAATAAATTAAGCTGGCATTTTTAGCTCACAGTTTATTTATTTTCTATAGTATGCATTTCCCCCCCCAAAAAAAAAATTAGAGATTTTGCTTGCTTTATTTTACCAAGTTGCTTTTATAATCTATGTTTACGGCTGTAGTTCAATACTCATGAAAATATGTTACCTTCTATCTCTAGAGCTTGTACTGTGACCACTTGATCCTTACTTTTATCTAAATTTTTTTGTATATTGATAATAAAGAAATTAACATCTGCTTTTCTATACAGTAGTATGTGACTTCAAGTAAAAATTATAATTTGAAATTATGTTTTCCGTCTAGATTATAAGATCTAATTACTTTTGAAGGAAGAGAAATATAATATAGATATCCATAAATATAAAAATATGCTCCTTAAATGTTTTGGTTATATTTTTTCACGTTTATGTTTTCAGTCTAGGTTTTCCCTATTTAATTAAAAATATGCACAATTTTCCTTTGCATTCACTTTTTCAAATCACACAGCATGTCTCTCCATTCTGAAGTCAGTGTGCTTTGTCATACAAAAATATTCATTCACTCTTAATTAATGTTCAACTTAATTTTATAATACAGAATTGGTCTCACAGGGCCCTGCACCACCATTACATATGCAGGGCTTATTTTATATTTCTTAGTCATTTAAAAAAAAAAGTGTTATGTGGCTGAACTTTTCAGATGACACAATACTACAGTTATACTGACAATACTGTTTGCATTTGGTAAGGGACACAGAAAGTACTGAGGAGCTGTATAACCTCCCAGAAATGAGCAGCACCTGTAAACAGATTTCTAAATCTGTTGGTTGTATAGTCTGTGGCTAAACTTTCCAAACCTGCAACATGTTTAGGTAGCTGAATTTGACCTGATTGCAGAAGTGTAAAGCTCCCCTAGGTCTGATGATGTCAATGAGAGATGCAGATATACAGCATTTTCAAAAACTTAACTGTTTTTGTGCATGTGTCTAAATTATGAATGGGAAATCTCATTTTAGTCATATGTAGGGCTCCAAATTTAACTCCTACTGGTCCTGACTTCCTGTGTAACTATCACAGCTTCTCAGACAATTTTTGTTCATGGTGTGTGTGAGGGAGATGTTTCATTGTGAAATGGATCTGAATTACATGGTGGGGGCATGCAAAAGTCAGAACCCTGCTTTACTCACACAGTCAAGTTTGTTGGAATACAGGCCTTGGGAGGAGCTCTGGCATAGACTTGGCATGCAGAGGGAGTATTGCTACAATTTTGACCATGAGAGTGTGGGACAGGTATAATGTTAATGTTCTTTGTGCCATCCCTCTGCTGTAATTAAACAAAATTACTTTATTTCTCTGGGATTCCACTGTATGGTCCGTTTTGCACAGAATACCCATGGCAGCGAGGGGAAGCAAAGGAATGGAGGGCAATATCCAGGAGTGTTGCTCAGACATAGATAAGAAGGTGTAGAAAACAAACAGCCAGGCCAGCAAAACAGCATTCGTTCCTTTCTGTAAGGTATATGACATTTGAAGGATGTCTTACAAGAGTGTGAATAAATAGCATACATTTTTAATACAATTATGTAAGCTAAAATAAATATTTTACATTTATTATGCATAATAAAATAATTAGACAACATTCTGTAAGGGAATATGGCATCTGAAATTCCAACTGCAGAAGGATTCATTGCATATTTTCAGCAGCAGCGGCAGCATGACTTCGGGGGAGTGACTCCACAGGGGCTACTTTTCTTTTTTTGGACAGCATCCCAAGGGAGTTCGTATTTCCCTCTGACTTACAGTATCTGTTCATAAGTTGTAAAGACCAGCTTATAATACACTCCAGGATTTGCACCTAAGTCACAAGAATTTGCAAAATAAGTGTTTTCTCTCTGTTTATTTTGGTGAATTCAATAACATTTAGGTACGATTGCATCAGTTGTGCACTATTCCCTAGTTATATTAAAGATACTAGGGACTGCTTTACAGATGAAGTATGTACCTCATGTACTACCATAAGTACTAATTCATAGCAAAACTGAAAGGCTGTTAAGGCAAATTCTACATAAAATGATGAAAAAAATTATCGTTAAAACATTCATATGCTCTTTGTAACCTGTGAAATTTAACGTGCATGTAGAAGAAATCACTAGGTTATAAAACTGTATAGGCTGATGAGGATTCCAGATGGCAACCACCACAGCACTATGGAAAAACACTTTTTTATATATATCACAAAGGCAGAATGGTTAAAAGAAAAGGTACATATACTTTGTACGGATACAAAGTTGCTAAGGAAAATAATGCATGTATGTAATAGAACAAACCGGGCCTTCGGGAAGCACTTCAGCTTCTGTTGTGTTTAGCAGCATGAGCTGAGGATGTCCAGTGCCTTGTGCTAGCACACTTATAAACAAATGAAGATAGAGGTTTAGAGAGACATTCTGTCAGTGTGTGGGCATAGTTCCCAGATGCAAACTCCTCAGAATTATTATTCACTCCTTAGTTTTTAATAAACATTCAGATAAAATATTTGGAAATATTTCTGTTAATCTGGAATAAAATATGCTGTAGCGTTTAAGTACATAAAAAATATTCGGAAATAAAATTTAGATGCAAAACCATTTTATTTATTCTAATGAATACATGGCATACAAAACAATGGTTAGAGTTATTTTCTTTATGATGTTTCTGTGGCTTAATAAAACATTTTATCATCACCTCAGTTATAGCAAATAGTTTATATGGTAAACTCAGAATGAAAATATGCAATGTTGTAATAGTGCACAATACAGAGCGGCTGTCAGGTAAACCAACTTGACCAGATGTAATTCAAACTCGCAGAACCAGAGAGCTCACAGTTAATGGTATGTCCCTTGCTTGGACACGGGGATGCTGTCTGCACTAACTGAGAAATCCTGTCTCTACAGTTTTGGAAAACCGTGTTGGTGGCAATGTATAAAAGAGCTTAAACTCCCTCTCTCAAAGCTGTCCCTGTCCAGTGTCACTGCATGGATGGCTTAAGAGAATGTATGCTTACTAAGAAGCATGATTGTTTCTTTAATAAAGACATATATATATATATATATATATATTGCATTCACGTATGCATTGGCATTTGTAGACTTGATGACTATGGTCCACGGTGACGTTGCCATGTTAAGAGGCTTTGGCACAGCATGCAATACTAAAATCATTTCGTGATGTCCTTTGCATTCCATATTTGTAATTAATAGCATAGTAAATGCACTCTACTTGGTAGAAGAGTAGTATGGACTTTTATTAATTTTAATGAATAATACTTACTCCTTAACTCAAGGAAATCCATCAATGATTCCATGAGCATTGATTACTCAATCTTCTTTTGTTACTTTTTTTCTTTTCTATTTATTTATTCATTTATTCCTGATGATTGGGGCTTTTTCCCCTGCGGCCAGTCTAAGTAAGAGGAATTAAAAATTACGTTTTTAGTGCAATGGATTTGTGATTCTCATGGTAACACTGAAACATCAGATTGGGACTTTAAGGCTCTACCCAAGTATCTTTAAACTGCTGATGCAATTGCAAGCATTGATAATGCTATTCTAGGCTCATTTTGGATTGAGTTCTTTGAAGAACAACATTTAAGTGATCTAGTTAGGCCTCAGTGCTGTCTTCCCCTTGCTGTTCAATTTGGACTTAGTCCCTAAACTATTCTTCTTATGCAACCTCTTCTCTGCTGTACTGATGCTTTTTTTTTTTTTTTTGAATCAATGTCCAAGACACTTAACCCAGAACCTGAAGTATTTGGTGTCTAGGAAATATGGATAAGACCAATTCATGCAGTGGACAGATAATTGTAACTAATGTCTTTTTTTATCACATTTTATCTTCTCTCTATCCTCACACTTCTTTTTCCCTATCATATGTAATCATCACTGTCTTATCTGTTCCTCTTTCTTAAGGAGCATAAATATCTTATAATATATACATTATATTTATTTCTAATATATAGTTAATTAATGTTTATCAGTCTGGAACACCAGCATATATTTCAACCTAAAACAATCTTAAGTAAGTTTTATTTTGATATTAAATAAAGTCTTAATACTAACCTCAAGATGAATGGCAAGGCTATGGTCTTAATATAGCTTGAAGTAGCAAAAAAGACTTGTAATTTCCTGTTCTTACAGGGCTTCTGAAAAAAAAGGATAGTGAGTATCTTGTTTTATATCTGCAGATAAACTTTCATTTGTTAGAATAGTTTGTTCTAGAAATAATCACTGGCATCATAGTTTAATTAATGTAATCCTTTAAGGTAAAAAGTATTTTTAAAAAGCCTAAAGCAACTATAAATGTTTTCTTTGCTCTTGTCTGTTAGCAGAGAATAAATAAATAAATAAATTTGTTTGTTTCCTTTACCATTTTTTAATCCCCAATCCAGTCATTATAAAAGGGACAAAGCTATCTTTGGAGGTGGTTAAATCTGCAAGGAATTATTATTATTGCTAACTACTAGATAACTACGTGGCACCTAGTTAGCAATCTGAAAATATTTTAGTGGTGTTACAGACCTCCAAGATGAAATTGATAGACATGAGCCTGTTTTGTTATATGGGGTTTATTCTCCAGGCTATACAGCTACTACCATGTAGAAAAAGTTTCTATATTAATGCTGTCTTTGTGACAACCTTCCCTCTTCCTCCTTCATACGAGACATACAAAACAGATTAAAGTCTGGGGAAGGGACAGAAAGAAAATTCTGTTTCGGAGTGATTCCAGAAAGCAGTGCAGTCTACTGCGAGGGAGAGAAAGGGAAAGGCTGATCAAAATGAGAGAGAGAAAAGAATTGCTGAATAGAAAGAAGGAAAAAAGAGGAGAAAAAAAAGGGGGTTGTGTTTGAGAAAAACTTGTTACTTAGATACTTTTAATGCATTAGAAATGGTAAGCAGTTTTCCAAATAAATATTTGTTAGAAACTCCTGGTTTACTGGAGCTAAGTAAAATTGCTTGCATATTCCAGTAGAGTTGCCCTTGTCTCTGTACGAGCTTCTGCCGAAATTCCAATTCTGGAACAGTATATTGGGGCACTTTGGAAACACAGATACTAAAGCCTCTGCTGTTGTATTAAATATGAGGACGGCCATGTAAATAAAACCGGGCATTCAGATGATGATGGCCTAAATTCAGCTTTATTTTCTTCCTCCAGAATATTACATTGTCTTCACACAGCTGCACACACACACTGTCCCTAGAATCTTACATACTAACACTATTCTTAGCTCTATTATTTATATTTACCACGAGCCTTCACATATAATTGGACGTTCACATCTTATTTACATTCTTTCTCCCATGGTCAGGCTGCACAGCCTTGCTACATCCTCCGACACTCTGCCATCACCACAAGGTTCCCTACTTGCATAGTGGAAGCGTGGGTTTGATGCACCAGGCCTGCACCTCTGCAGTGTAGCTGGAGGGTGTTTTCCAGGGGCCACAACACAATATGGCGTGACTGAGGCTCTAGAGCAGAATCAGCACCTGGGATTTGGAAGGCTGGTGCTCTTGGCCACCCTCTCCCCATTGTGATGGGGAACCCATGTGGGCTGAAAGCTTATCTCTGAGAACCTCAGCTCTTTGCTTTGCGGACAGATGCTTCAGAGATTTGGGAGCTCAGAGTTACCAGGATGTTGCCTCATAACCAATGGGTTCAAAGCTGCTTTTAATGTTGGAGAGTAACACAGAGAGCTTGTCTCAGTGTTTGCATGTTGCTTTTTCTCTTTCCTGAGCTGCTGGGAGGTGGTGCCTTCTCCACAGGAAAATATGGCATAGGGAAGACAGACCATTTGGTATACAACAGCTCACCTTCCCTAAAACCATTTTACAGTCTCTGGTGTTATGATACTCTGCTTTATTCTCGAAAGTTCATGAGAAACTGGAGAGGAGCCTGTTGTCCAAGTAACTTATTAAGTTGTTTGTTACAGCTGTTTCATCCGTGATTGGGATGGTCTTCGTGGTTTTGCTAGGCCTATTTAGGTCTGAATAACAGCTGTAGATATGGCTGAGACTTCTTAGGGACTTGGTTTATATAAGCCAGCATATAAAGCCCTCAGTTTTATTACTACAAGTGATAGAGTGCTGCTCTGGTGTTATCATTTCTTCTCTCTTTTTTTTTTTTTTTGAAATCCATTTTAAAAAAATCTCAAAAATACTTGTACATGCCATGTGGTGGTCAGTTAGCATTTTAGTTTCAGATTTCCATTCTGGCTATTAAAAAAGTTAAAAGTGATGTCTTTCATTAAATTTGTCTCTTATATTTGGGTTGATATTTTGGCTTTTGTCTTTAACCCTATGCATACTACATGTACCTGAATTTTATCTTTTAATGTCTTTTAAAATGTGTTCTTTTAGTAAGGGAAAAATAATTAAGGGGAGAAATATATATATAAAAGGTTGTTCTGCAAGAAAGGATGAGATCTGTACAGCACTCCTTATCTTCCCCTCACAAGCTAGAGTGCTGAGACATAGTGTGCCATGAGAAACAAGCTGATGCAACACTGTTCTCCTTTTTCTCACTCCCATGGGTCAGAGGATTGGAGTGGACACATTCCTCGATGTTTACCTACCTTCTTCTGTAAATGCACTGAAATAGGAAGGTAGTGGGAACTGAGAGGGATAATGAGTAGGTGCTTCTGTTTATAGCCTGACAACAAATTGTTTATTCTTCCTAAAGTAAAGAGGAGATTGCAAAGTGACTTTTGGCTCTCACAGCCAGCCCAGATCTCCCTGGTGCTCCTAGGGCTGGTAGCACAGCTGCAGGTTGCTCTGACCTCAGGCCAGCTGACCTCCAGTCTAGTACTAGTTTGGCTTTCCTTCCACTTGGGCAAACTGCCCAGCTTACTGTGGTTCCTAGAATATAGATACATATACATATATATGTATTTTTTAATAAGAGACTTCTTCTGGTGTTCTTTAGCATTGCTATCATTTTATATTTTTAGTAATGTTATCATTTAAAACACACAAAACTAGATACTCTGCAGTTCATAGTACTGTAAGATTATTTGTGTTATAATCCTCTAAATACATCAAGTGGTTCTAGCGATGTCATAAACTGCCTGAACATCATCCTCTGGGTTCATTGTGATATTACTAGTACTCCTTCAAATACAGTATTTATTGGTTTGTATTTGTAACTTCCGTGCATGCTCCTTCAATTCTTGTTCAAGATGATTATGGATTCTCTCTAACATCTGCAGTCTAGGATGTAATTTGTTCTGCTAGAAATCCCACATGGAATGCTTTCTCATAATGAGCTTCCTCAAAACATTTCTGTTGAAATTTTGCATGTACAGTATACAGGGCAAACAGTGCTTCAAGTAATTTTGAAGTTGTAGAAGGTATTGTGATTATTAAAATCAGTTCTTAAGTTTTGATGATGTTTCATTAGAAAAATGTGGTATTTCCTACATCTTTTTGTTAACAAGCTCTTGGTAAAATACAGAGAGCCATTACCATTAGCAAATTTTGGAGATATCTGCTATAGATGTTTTTATGTATAAAAAGCTATTAGTAATTTGGTTTTATTTCAGGGAAAAAAGATGTATCATTAGTTCAAAAAGGCAGTTTTATAAATAAGTTGACATCGATTTAGGCTGATGTCCCTAACTTATGCAAAGAGCTGTGCCAGCCCATCCATCCATCTTTTGTCCTTTTCTTTAATAACTTTTTAAACTGTTGGCCAGTTTCAGTGAAAACTGACAGCCTGTAGTAGTTGCTGAGATAATTTAAGTTCATGTTTCCTGAAAGAGGTGGACAAAGAAAGGAGCAAAAAAAAATTAGTGAGGAAGAGACAGGCAAAAACCAGTTGTCATGCATTCTTCTTGCTTAAAATCCAGCCTCACCACCCAACACAGCCATGTTTTCTTGAAAGGAATTGTCATGAAGGAACATTGTTGGGGAGCTGCTGTTACTCCATTGAGAGAATCAGTGAGCACGGCAAGAACCCATAGGATGATTTCATGCTTCAGTTGGTACAATGCTGATGTATCAGTGTTTGAGTCCCAAATCAACAGTTTGTTGCAAGTTGTCAGGATAGGTCCTTTTTAAAGGTATTTTTTAAGGATAAAGAGAACACACCCAAATGTCTCTATTATTCTTCATAGAAGAGATTATTTGGAAGAGATTTTTGCCCAAGAGATTGAGCCCACTGATATTTCTTAGTCAGTGAATAGGAAGAAGCTTCCCACTGTGGAGATATTATTCCACAAGTACTTTCTTTGACACTTTTTCTGTTTTCTGTAAGTCATTCACTGATGAACTGACATATTCATAGGTCTAGCCAGATGTGTTTACTTGAGAAAAAGAAGCAAAGTTTGAAAAAATGCCAAGTTCTTTTACATGTTATTAGTGATACTGAGCATCCACAAATTCTCATCTCACATGGCGTCCAGTGGCTCTGTACCTATTTGAAATTCAGCCTCTTCATTTAGGTGACTAAATGTGACTTTCATCACATTTTAATTTGAATTTTAATTACTAGTCTTTAAGATTTTGATCAGCACTAATGAATTATAGCACAGTCATATGGTATTTAGCTGATTGATTTTTGTATGCTGAAATACAGTCATTTTGAAGAGTGGTAAAAATACTTTCAAGTAGAAGAAATTTTTCAAAGATAAAGGAATTTGTACCAAATTTGTTCAAGTCTGTGTCAGACTAGAGAGAAAAGTCCTAAATCTGAGCCCTTGTGAGGGCAAAGCAGGTGTCTCCTATCCAGTGTGTTTAAATGCAGTAACATTGAGTCAGGCAATCAGCCTAAAAAAGGCCAGCAAGTGCAGCTTTTTGGAGTGACTGTGTGTTTCCTGGTGGTGGGGAAAGGTGAGGGATGATTATACAGTATTGGGTAATGGATAGCTCTATTAGTGCACTAGATTGCAGAACTGTATTCTAAAAGGCAAATACAGCATTTGTTTGTTTTACCTGAGTTCTTGTCCACTGGCATCTGCTCTTGGCTTCCTCTTCTGTTTGGATCTCTTTTCCCTCAGAAGTCTACAACATAACATCAGGAGGATCTTTACTTTCTTTTCCTGCTTGGAAGTGCCCATTTTTAGTTTCAGTTCTCCAGTAGCATGGCAGGAGTACTGTAACAGAAAGGATTATAACTAAGCCTCTCTCCGTCTAAACATCTCTGTTCCATAGCTCAGTTGGGAGTCAGCTCTCACTGGCTGGATAGTGTTTACTGTCATGGAGTCAATGCTATAAAACAAAAACAAAGACAGTGGATAAAGTCCTGGCCCCACTGATTTTAATCACATCACCTCCATGTCCTCAGTGAAGCAACGATTCTCTGCCTGTCATTAAGTACTTGCTTCGTAGGAGAGAAATGGAAAGCTGGGGATTTGGTAGCACCTTCCACATGACTTTGTATCCTGAACAGTAAAAAAGTTCAACTAGGCAAGTAAATTGTGGGATCAAGTACCCAAAATTTGCAGAGAGAATCCTGATCTCCCTATATCATGCCAAAAGACATAAATGCAAAAGCATCTACTTCTTTTGGAGTTTCTGGTGTTTTTTATTTTCCTCTCTAATGAGTTTTCAAGTTCTTACACAAGTCACTTACGCATGCTCAGAAGTCTATCCTGGGGAAATGTTATACTTTTGGTACACTTGTTAGGCAAAGAGGCCCCTATTCCTGTATTCTTGGGTATGTGTTAGAGGCCTGAATATTAGACAAGTGAGGATCCATTTAGTTAATAATGGCAGTGCTGTCTGCAGCCTCCTCCTAGTTATTGTTTAGGATTCTCAGCTGAAGGGGCACAGAACAGGGGTTTGGAAGCCTGTTGTTCGGATTTTCTAGGAAAGTTTTGTTGGGAACATAACTGAAAACAGAAGAACAATTCTGAAACGAGGGATTAGATCTGCATTTGGCTCCTGGCACACTTCCTACCTGTCTAATGGCAGAGGTTCAAGAAGAAAGGGATGATACAGGATATTTCATGCCAGCTAATACTTTCCTGCGATAGAGGAGAAAAAATTAGTCTTCCTCGAGATAAGGGCAGCCTAAAACTCAGGAGTTTTACTTCCTAGAATAGTGCCTTAATTTCTGGAAAATTAGGGGCAGTAGTGTTTCATTTTCCAGAGCGGAGCTCCTGGTGTTTCATATTGGCAATCTACACTTTCTTTAGACAAAGTAGATGCCTAATTGAAGCAAATATTGATACCTACATTAGTTCTTTCTTATGTCCACTAATTGTATTGGGAATTGGAATGGTTATGGGGGACAGACTAGGTTGCCTTCTAGTACTGCCATGCCCAACAATGCATCTAAACAGAAGCTTATTTCTACTCTGTTTTACTGATACCCTGTCTCCTATACCTGTCACTACTCTTTTTGCCTATTTTCTGATTACCATGTCCTTCTCAATACTTGGATTGTAATTTTTCTAAGGCCAAGACCGTTTTTTTTTATTGTTGTTTCTCCATGCAACAAATGGCATAACATCATTCTGTTGTGCCACCCTCAAAGGTCAGTGTGCTGTGCAGGGGGAACATACCATCTTTCTTGGAGCTACTTTTTCCTTCGTAAACATAGGACGTTTCACCAGAGTATAGGAAAACCTGTACTACTGTGGTGAAACCTTATTGTTACCAGGACTGTGATACTGTTTAATGGCTAAAACCTCAAAGAAGGTGTAACAGCTGAGAGCCTGCATTCCATTGAATTCCCATAGTCTCCTTAGAAAATCTCATCTCTCATTTATGGACTAGTCATCCAATACCTTTCATGAGAATTAAATACCTATAAATAGATTTTTTCAAATATGTGTGCAGTCTTAAGTGCTATTAGAATCAACCTTGACTCTTTTAGTCTGGTTTTGTTTTTAAACCTGACCTTCAAATAAGTGCCTCACTAAATGCATTTCTGGGTGCATTATTTTTGTTTTGTTTTTTGAGATTGTGTCATTGTTATATAGCTGAAGAAGGGATAGCACTGAAAGCAATGCATCTTGGAGTGCAAGTAGGACTATTTAGACTCGACTCTCTTCTTTAAAGCACAGCTTCTTTATCTGTAACTATCCAGTATCTAGAAAGGAAGGATTTCACGATATTATGAGCTATATTCTTCTGTTGCTATTCACCTCATGTTAGCAAGCTGCTGTTCTGTAAACTCTTGGAAATGGCCCTGAAACATATAGACTACTGCATCAGTCTGATAACAAAAAGGAAACAAATACATATAGTTGTCTTCCTAAATTTCTATTATTTACTTAATTTCTGTTTACTTTATGGAAAACACTTGAGTTATTTATAAAAGTTATCCAGTAAACTCTTGTGGCCTTTAAAGAGGTATACGGGTTAATGACTTCTCAAAGAATTGTTCTACGAGAGTACTGTGGCATTTTTAGAGTGAGTGCTTAGTTAAAACAGTCACTAAAGGCGTGTTATTCGCATAGGCATCTTTTGTGTCAAACCTATGTATTTTTCATTATCTTTGCATTCTGACTTGATTCACTAATGTAATCTCATATATGTACATATAACATTAAGCTTATGAATAGGTACAGTTGTTTTAAAGTTAGTTATGTTCCTTAGAATTACAAACTGAATTAGTTCTTTAAGGACTGTGTTACTATGATGCAAAATAGATTCAAAGGAATAATTTGGTTTTATTTAAAAGGTAAAGAATGCAGAGGTTTTTTGGTGGCGTTTTTTTGTTTGGTTGTTGTTTTTTTTAGTTTAAGAGTGGAATATGTGTTTTCTTTAGCTGTAAAAGCACAATCAAGGCAACATGATAAGTGAGTCAGTGTTGTAAAAGTAAAACTAATTTTGCCTTCACTCACATGAGCTATAGAAGGAGGAAGCTTTATTGTCCCTGGGAAGGTGATAAGGCAGAGTAATTGTATATTATACTGTCCTGGAACATCTGCCTGAAGACTGTTGGAGCAATTCATCTATCATGGACGATACAGCATGTTTTGTCTTTCTGCTTTAACCCATCCCCACTGCTGGCCTGCACGAAGGTTTTGATAGGGACTGTGCCTGGGCTGGGGCTCACATTAATCAGTCCCCTTGTTCAACACTCCAGCTGACATAATTACAACCTGCGCACAGCAGTTATTCAAGTTGAGTCCTTGTCACTCGTGGTGCGAAACTACACAGCTCAGATCCCGAAGGAGATTGCCTTATCACACAGAACAAGGGCTCACAGGAGTTGAAGAGAATAGAAATGGGAAAATGTCTTCCGGGAGTACTATATATTCCTTTAAAATAAGACATTTGAGAGACTTACAAGGGACAAAGAGAAGCATTGTGCAAGGTCTGAAATGAACAGGTTATTATTTTTAAAAGGATTACACAGGCCATTTTTGTGAAATGGACATGCATTATTAAATAAATTCAGTGGTCTTTCTTATCATTCAGTGGCTCTGCCCTATTAGTTTTCTTCAGAAGTGATAAAATAGTTTTTGACTTGTATAAGCTTTAAGTATCTCTCAGTAGAAATCATCAGAACACAACTAATAAAAGTGCACATTTTATACCAGTAAAATTGGCATACACATAAGGGAAGATCTGCAAGGATCAGAGTTAAGGGTGAAGAGAGAAGCATGCAAAAGGGTTTCGAAGATGAGCAAGTTCATTAGTTTCTGCTGTAGTATGATGTGGGAATGTGAAAGATGAAGCCAAAGAACAAGTCTAGTATTTTACCATTTTTTTCCCTCTTTTCATGTTAACCCTCTGTGGGAGAAAAGACAAGTCCATAATACTATCTATATTAAATGAAAAAAGTTGATTTTCATGTAATGCAATGAGGTTTATTTTTATGTGGTTGTGGTTTTATTCTTTAAGACAGAACCTTTCAATACATGGTCATAGGATAATTTTTTGGCATTTCCTCAATATGACAGAACGTCATCGGCATCCAGAAGGCTTTTTCCCTGCTGTTTGCATTTTTACTTCATGAGTACTAGATCAGTTTTTGAATTAATACTATTCAGGCAGTCCTATTCTTCTCAATTAATAGATTTACAGTATTGCCGTGATTTCTCATCTAGCTAAAATCATGTGTCTAATATTTAGACATAGTTGTTTATAGTAGAAAGAACAGTAATAATGTATATGTTCTGGATGGTCCAGTTTTAAGCTAACATTTTTACAAGACAGCTTATCTGCAACTTTGAGTAGTCTGAAGTAGGAATGCTACCTTATACATTTTACTTTACATACAGGTATGCTAGGTGAGTCAAATGCATAAGTTTAGTGCTTTCATTTCATTTCAGTATCTTTTGGTGAAGTACTCACCACATTGATCCTGATGTGTAAGTCTCCAGTGAAAGTCTAGCTACATGAAAACTGCAATTTCTTACTGAGCAGCAGAGCATCCTTATAGTCAAATGTACTCTCGAAGGAGCAAAAATCAAGTTTTGCTTGCTCCCTACTCTTAAAACCAGTTCTCCTGGTGTGAATGATGCCTGTGAAGTAAGCTCAAAGTACAGAGCCAAATACTGCATTTACTTACATTTGTGCAGACAATAGCATTATGAGGACATAATCTGAAGAGAATGATGTTTCTCTGATATATACTTTCAACACACACATTAGATCAGATAATCAATCATACCTCCAGCTAAAGACCCAAATTTGACTTTCAGAATCTAAGATGGTTTTGCAGTATTGACAGCCAGGAAGAATATATTTTAATTTGCAGACTGAGCAAATTTCCATGACATCATGGAAGCACAATAAATGGCTGACCTCACAATGACATTTTTCAGACTTAAACTGTACTTCTTGTAGACTTTGAGCCCAGAAAAAGCCTTAAGCTCAGCCAGTCTGACCTTCTACATAAAACAAACTGCATAGGTAAGTGGTTTTTTTCCAGTTTGCTCTGAACCTCTTGCATCTGGCTGAATTTTGTCATCTAGAAACGCATTCAGGTTTGATCTGAAGACATCCAAAGTTGCAGAACCTGCTCCCCTTGTGTGAAAGATTAATTACCGAAGAAATTGTGGTTTCTTTTTCAGTTGAATTTGACTGTTACTTGTAGTCATTGCTTTTGGTTTTGCATAGGAATTCTCTAAGTTAAGTTGTCCCTTAATCACACCTTTACTCTGTGTTAAGTTAGTCAAGCCCCAGGCTCAAATGCAGTAAGCAAAACAGAAGGGGTATATATTAAGTATTTTGGAGTTTTTCCGCTACTTAACTTCTATTTCTACTTATAATCACTTTGTGGCTGTTTGTTTAAATGTAGGCAGTAATGCAGGAAGTAGATACTCTAGAATTAGTTTCTGCAGTGTCATAAAGAGTTTGCTACCTTGCTTGTCTAAAGATGGCATGGGACATTTCTGTTTATAGCATCATGCTAGAAGCTCACATTAAACCGATGGTCCACTAATCCGTAAATAATTTTCAGTGTCACAGCAGTTACTTGCATGCATTGTGCAAAGGTAGCAAAACCTAACATATAGTTGTATGTGTACGTGCTTTGATTGAACAGGCCTGGCTTCTGAAACTGTTTGGTATGATGGCAGTGTCATCGTTATTAATCATGCTGCCAATTACAGCGTCATCTGTAAATTTTATTAGCAGGGATTTTACATATACTTTTGGCATGCATAACAAAAGTGAATCTTTCATACAATTATTGATGATTCCTTTGATAAATTAGAACATTTGAAATGAGAAAGAAAAAGACCATCTCTTTTTGCATGGGGGGTTGGGGCTGGGATAGGGCAAGGAGAGGCAGTGTATTAGCATTAAAAAAACCCTACTTTGAGCAGAGATCGTACAGACCACAGTGCCCTGGGTATGAATCCAGGCTGCAAAGCAACAGGATCTACCCTCTAGGGAACCGTGTTGTCACTAAAATGGCTGAAGGAACTGACACGGAGGCCAGTTGGAAGAAGTACCATCTGCATCTGAGATTGACAGGCAGCCTTTAGGGTCTGTTGCTATCATTTGTGACTCCAGCAACATTAGGAATCCAGTTTCATCTTGTGCAGTCGATAGATTCCACACCCTTTCCTAGGCTCCATCTGCACTTCTCTCTCTGTGAAAAATACTTTATGTGTTCCTGCAGATATACAAACAGAGCTTACAGAATTGTTCAGTTACTTTATGTGGTCATTAAAAGAAGTACAATAGGGGAAAAAATTATGTTGAAAGGAAGTGCGTGTCTTCAATTAAATTCATTCTAGCTTTTTTAAAAAGTAGATGTTTTCCGTGGCCTCATTTCAGCAAGGTATTTGATCATGTACATAAATTTAACCTTGTGAGTCATTCTTTTGAAGTCAATGGGGGCTGCTTGTACTTAAGCTGCACAAATGCGTAAATACCTTGTTAAATCAGGGCCTCCGATACTTAAAGCCTGGTCTCCATCCTTACACCACTGCAGAGATGCTGTTTCTCAGACCAACTTCTTTTATGCCATCTGCTCCAAGAAGAAAGGAAAGGGGGAGGGAGGAAGCCCATGAACAATGGAGTGATTATTCTCAGTTACCGTGAAATAGATGAACTCCACCTGCTATTTCTGCCACTTAAACCTTGGCTGACACAGTGCAGCAGTGCACTGTGCACAGCAGACCTCTGCATCTCTCACGCTGCAGGCATGCAGATCCAGAGGGCCCTTGAGCCAGGCCATTACAGAGCCCACTCTGCCTGCAGCAAGGTGGAAAACAGGAGTTCTAGCAAATGTTACAGAGAGTTTTCAATAGCAGATCAGTCCTATGAAAAATTGCCTTTGGTTTTGTTGTGTTGTTGTGTGGTTTTTTGCTTGGTTGGTTTTTGTTTGTGTGTTTGTTTGTGGTTTTTGTTGTCTTTTTTCCTTCTCTATTCAGTTAAAGAGAAACTGAGGTTCTCTCTGAGGAGCTACTGGGGCAAATTCAGAAGCCGAGCAGCTGAGCTCTGCACAGCACCTCTGGGGTCAGTGAGGACCACAGCACAGGTGGAAAGCTGAGGCACATTTCCCTGCCTTTCTGTACCCTTTCCACCTGTTCTGCCCAAGTCTAGTAGTTTGGACATAATTTGCAGGCTTCTGTCTATGTGTCTTCTTTATTTCATTCTCTTCCTGTGGAAAGTAGAATTAATGGATGCATTTAAAGCAGGAAACCTTACTTCCTTGGAATCAGAGAATTTTTTTTCTGCAAAAATCAGATTTTCTTTAAATTGTGCAGTCTGTTGTGAACTAAAGTGGATTTTTTGATTTTGTTCTTTTTTTCAGGTTTTTGTTGTCATTTTGGCATTTGGTTTTGGGGTTTTTTGTTTGTTTTGTTGTTGATTCTGGATTTATTTTTTGTTTTGTTTTGAAAAAAATACTCTGACTGAAAATTCAGGAGTAGATCTAGATGCCAGCACTGGTTTTATACTTTGGTAGTTGTTCACTGTACAGGGTTGTAAGTGGCTTTACAGATTCCTCAGAGGTAAACAAGACTGCAGTATATCACTTATTTCCCTTCAGAATTTCCAGTTATCCTGAATTTGCCTTTAAAAGTGTGCGCTTTGGCTATTGTAATCTACTTCTTGTATCACATATAGTTGTAAGGATCAATTATTTGAAATTGGGAATTTTCATTCCAATACATTGTAAATAGAATGGTGGAGCTGTGACCAAATTACAATTTGGGCATGCTAGTCTGCTGAATGGAGCTCAGACACAAGCAGTAATTATCAATCTTCCATCATTTTCAGTGCTGACGCACAAGTTTTTGCTGCTTCCCTACAGGGTTCTGCTACTTTTTAGCAGCCAGCATTGGACATCTGTCACACATACTGTATGTCATAACAAATAGATCATTACAGAAAAAAATGCAAACCAAAAATGTAGAAAAGCAGAAAACATTACGATTATTATCCCTGAGTGTTGCTATAACACTATCAGAATAAATCCCAAATACGTTTTTATTATTTTCTTTGTGAAACTGACTATTATAAAATCTCATTAAAGCGTGTAAATGTAGTGTACTCTCTTTTATGGGCTACTTCATATTTTCTGAGTGGCAATACATGCAAGTACATGAAAACATGGCAATACATGTGGCCACCAGATTGTCGGGCATGCATTTTTATGACACTGTGGGTGTGTACTTCAGTCATCGTATCTTGGTGTAGTTGAAAAGCATCAGCTGTGAGCAAATGTTCGCTGCAGAAACAGCTATGGTGGTAAAGACGTTGCTTTTCCCCAGCAGCTCGTTGCCACTCTCCACCAGAGGTCTTTAGGAGCAGCACAGGGAGATGTTTGCCAACAGTGACACAGGCAAAACTGAGCTGGCACTGGGTACGTTGTAGTTGACCTCCTGAGTTCCCATGGAGCCATATGCTGCAAATTCTGGCAATAGTATTGTAAGCCACTTGATAATTGAGGTCAGTTGCAGAGAGCTAGCACTTGTATCCATGTGATTGTCCCCCCAGTCATTTAAAACCTAAATAAAAGGTAGAGCTTTTACTCTGAACGGAGAAGAGCAAGGAAAAAGTAACCCAGGTGCATGATAGTAGTGAGAAGGCTGAGGAAATGTGCTACACTTCTTGTGTATATATGCACATATACACGTTATATATGTGTTTTAATGTATAATAATTATTGCGATTTTATAATGTTAGTTTCAACACATTACAGAATGTATTTTTTGCTATTATATTTTGCTATTTTTTATTATTTCTCGTGCAATACTCTACTGACCTGTAGCACCGAAGAGATAAGGTGATAATTTAATTTTTAAACTTGTGTTCTGAACTGAATGCCGGTTACGTGTGCAGATAATGTATTATAATGTAGCTAGCTTGCATTAACTGGCAATAAATTTCTTTTATTTTAAAATCAGAAATATAGCTAAATCTTGACTATGCTGGGTAGATTTTTTGGTTTGTGTGTCTGGGTTTTTGCTTAGTAGAAGTTGGGCAGAGTGACTGTCATTTTGAAGGTTTTGATTGAATAAGCCTGTTTGTATAATGAAATTACCACAGGTTGAGGTATTTGTTTCTTTCCTGTCAAGAAAGTATTGCCCATTAGGTTGTTTACCACCACCCTGCTGAATGGTAGTTTTCACAGAACTTAATGACAGCAAGAAACAAAGGCAGGCTAGAAGGGTTGTATTTTGGAAAGCACTAATTCTGAAAACAACCTGAAAGGTCTCTGCTTTTAAGGGAGTGTACTTGAGCATTTGGTGCTTCCAGGAGGATCCAAGAGCTCCAGAACTCCTGGCTGCAACTGGAGGATTCTGAGCACATGGAAAGTCATGGCATCCATGTATTCAGCACTGGTGTAAAATCTAGTATTCAAAGCTTAAAGTAATTTTTACAACTGAAAAGAGTTTAGGAAGAATCTGATGATTCCTGAAAGTGAATTATAGGGAACTGGGTCTCTGTAGCTCATCTGCTAGAGTCCAGATATCAGGGGATTCTACAGCTGAGCAAGGTGTGTTGGACATGTATCACTGTTAGCTGGATGCAGGAGGATGAGGAATATGACAGTTTGTAAAAGTGAGAGTGATCAACTGTAATTTCCATATGATTTCAAAGGATTTCCTGTTGCTTTCCATCAGATTTCGATGTGTCTCTGAAAACCATGTTTTAGTACTAGAAAGCATTATAGTTTGAGGAAAGAATCACTGGGAAAACATTTTATGAACTCTGCTGTCCATGAGGTCAAGCTGAATGTTCTGTATGACTTTGCATTTCTAAAAATCTGTGGCTCTCCTTTTTTAGTGTTATTACATTATTGCAGTTTTGATTTAAAGACAGTTTTCCAAGTTAGATTGCATTTTCTGTGAAAGAAATACCTGCAAACTTTATGAATAACTGAGGTTAAGAATCTACCATGATATATATTACTTCATTGAGAAGTTTGCTTTCATGTCAACTGCTTTTATTTCTAGAAGAAAGTAGCTGGAGACTTTGCTACTTTTCAGTCACAATACTGCAGTTGCTTTGTACTTCTTGCAGGTTGCATAGCAGGTTATAAACTGTGCAGAAGGCCTTCAGAGTGCTCTTGATGTGAGAGTGAACTTGATTCATGCTGACGAAAAGGGGAAAAATAGAAATCTTTTCAATCGGTTGGTTGTATCACTGTGTTTGTTTTTCTGTTACAAATAGTGACGTCCATGGAGCTGCCATAAGTCTTTTACATTATATGCATTTCTCTGCAGAAAGAAGATATTTGTACCTAATGTCCTAGAGAAGACCTTTTGAAAAAGGTTTATTTTGTGCAAATAAGAGCCCTGCAAGGTGCTAAAATTTTTAAAACTTAGTGGACTAGATAATTAACATTTTGCCTCATTTGCACCTCTGAAACCTTCCATGTCTTGCAGTAAGCATCTTTCTGATAATGTCAGGCACTACATAATGGAAGAGTGCTCTAATTTCAATTTCTTACTAGTAAATAGGAAAAAAAATAATAAAAATGGGTTGCTTCCTGCTATATTTCATTTAGCTGTTGAATACAATGCTAATATGTCCTCTTGGAGAGAACCCTCAGAAAATATAGAAGCATTCCTATTTTGCATGGGCAAATTTAGAATTCACAAATTTAGAATTTGTGAATTTCTCTGATTTCATGATTTTTATCCAAAATGCCATGTAAAAGATGAGGACGGCAAATAGCTCTGGTATTGGCAGCCACATCTCTGCTTGAGTTAGTTACTCAACTGAGCTGTTTACACAGGCTGCTGAAACCAGTGCTGCTGGCTGAGGGGAGTGCAGAGCCCCTCTGCAGGGGGAAAGGGATGCCCAAATCCCTACCCTTATACGACCTGTACTGCTTGCTAGTGAGACTGGCTGGCTTAGCCCTGCAAGATGGGAGAGAAGGAAGAGATGATGAGGGAATAATAACCAGAGACAGCACTTACTGTGGGGACCTTCAGGCTGACATTTCCCCACCTGGCACAGATTTGCTCCAAGACTTGTCATGCCACCCATGTTTTCCTGCTGCTGACTTCAAACTCCCACTTCTGCCCCATGCAAAGTGCACATCTTTGCTTTGCCATCCCAGAACCCTGAACAGTGCTGCTGTTTACAGTGGGTAGAACTAGTTTTGCTAAGGAATCCGTTTAGTGGCACACTATATCTTCCCAAATACAACTGAGAAAATGTCTTCATAGGGGCAGTTATACTTACTTTGAGGGGCAAAAGGCAGTTCCTCGTTCACCAGAAGCTGAATTTCCCAGTGTTCTGTAGACCGGGCACTCTGTTTCTTGCTCTTGGCATAATGACTCAACTGATTCATATATATAAGGGTAGGAGAGGGAACACATGTTAAACAATGGCAACAGCTTCTCATGTTGACAAAGTGTCTGGCCATTTTATGCAGCTCCTAACCTTCCGCTTTATTCCACTCTCCCAGCAAGGTGAACCAATGCTGCTAAAAAGCAGGCAATGCTGTGGATGGATGTGGCATGTGGCATTAGGTTTCCTTTTCACTCTGTGGATGACACCTGTGCAAGTACAGTCACCACTGAAACCTTGAATAAATTGTTTTATTCTCATCCTTGGAGTAGGGAAGTTTGCTTTAGGCCCTGTTGTGGAGACGTTTTGAGCCTCACTGTGCTAGTGCCACTGAAATTATCAATTGGAAGCTGAGTGTTATTCGCTGTTATAATACCTGTGGCTGCGTTTTGGGAATTGCCAGGGGAGGTGACCCTTCCCCTCTGGTCAACAAGGGCAAGACAACACCTGGAGTGCTGGCCCAGTTTTGGGCTCCCTAAGAGACATGGACATAGTAGAGAGAGTCCAGCTAAGGGGCACTAAGATGATGAAGGCATTGGAGTATCTCAAATAAGGAGAGACTGAGAGAACTGGGACTGGTCAGCCCGGAGAAAGGACTCAGAGGATGTCATCAATGTACATAAATATCTGAAGAGAGGCTGTAGAGAAGAGAAAGCCAGACTCTTTTTCAGTGGTGCCCAGTTTCAGGACAAGAGGCAATGGACACAAACAAAAAGATAGGTGGTGTTCCCTCTGAACACCAAGAAACACTATTTCACGATGAGGGTGACTGACCATTGGCACAAGTAGCCCAGGAAGGCTGGAAGATATCCCTGGAGACATTCAGAAGATGCCTGAAAGTAGGAGTCCTGGGCAACTGGCCCTGGGTGGTCCTCTCGAGCAGAGGGGTTTGATCAGACAATCTGCGAAGGTCCTGTAGAACCTTAAACATTTTGTGATTATGTGACTTATGTACCATTTTACAATCAATAACTCATTTCCAGTTTATATTTAAATATACAGCAACCTTTAATGTATTGAGAGCAGCAAAAGACAGAGAGGTAACTGGTTGGTAGGAATGGATTTCTAATGGCAACATGAAATATGCAATTAGAACAGCAATGTGAACACATAATTGTGCGATGAGCATTAGAGATAAAAGCCCTTTTTTATCTTCATCCAAAAGAGGTTTTCTGTTCATCTTAAGCAGTAGCTGCATTTCTCAGGAGAAGCTTGCCATCTGTCTCCCTTATTTCACAGTGTTGTCCTTTACAGCAATGTGGGAGCTCTCCTGGATGTGTGCAGGGGAAAGTAGGCCTATGCCCTTCCCAATATATCAGTCTGTGCTGGATTAAGTCCTACAGGCTTTTTGCATAGGAAGTATGGGCTGAGCTTTTCAGCTCCTCATGTTTCCTGTTCATCCGCAATGTACCTTAGTTCTGTCTCCTCTTTCACCATGTTTAACACAGACAGGACACTGAAAACTATGCAGGCCTCCCATCCTCCCTTTAATAGAATTTTTGTGGGATTTGCATCGAATCTCAAACCTTTTTTCATATCTAATAAGAAAACTTACTGCAAGACATGAAATAAAAAGAACCTTTTTATTGTGTTTCTTTGCATCAGAATTGAATATAAACCCATTGACAATAGCTTTAGACTAATTAAGTTCACTTCCTGTTATTGCAGAGCATGGACAAATTGACAGAAATATATACATTTGATTTTCAAAATGGATCATGAGGACGAAAGTGTGCTTACATTAAGCAATGGTAATAATTATTTAACTTGGAAACCTCTGGTTCAACCTTACTCAAATACAGACTAGTCTCCTAAAAGCTACTGTTATTTGTTTGTGGCTGTAATTTAGACTGGAACTCAAAAAACAGGAAGACTTTTCTCGAATTATTTCTTTTGGGCTGGGCTTTAACTTCCAAATTTCAGAAAAAAAAAGGAAATTTGTATTTCAAAGTTTATAAACACCTGGAAGTGAATCTTATAATGCAAGGTCTGTTAAATGCTGAACTATCATCACTACTGCAACACTATAATGTTTCAGTTAGATGCTTATCATGCATAGCTTTAATGAAAATACAGTGCTGTTTAAAATCACAGACTTCTGTGTTTGCTCTTAAGAGATGAAGTGATGTAACTACACACTTAAACAGTGTTGGTGGAGGTGTTTTGTGTCAGACATATGGTAACATACTTGTACAGTACATGGGCTCAAGAAGACTTCTAATAAAACAGACATTCAAAGCACACTGAATAATTAAAAAACATTTTATGTGCAGTACTTTTGTCATGTCATATTTAAAGGTATTACTTGGCTTCAAAAGTGCTTGGATTTGCCAGTTGTTACCTTCATTGTTTACTTTATGATTGCAATTGCTGCCTTGCAACCTAATATGTGGGGCTGTTTGTATGCCTTGTGGTCTCATATTCCTCATTTCTGATTAAGCCTTTCTGGCCTTGCCACATAGAAAAACATGGGTTTAAAACTTTTATATCAGTATGTTGGTGTGTTTAGTCACTCATTTTTACTGATGACTGAATAAAGGAGACTTTGGGATTTCTCTTTTTAAAGTGATTGGAGCAAATTCCAAATCAAAGGAGATAGAACTGGCCTTTTATGACTTGAACAGGCTGGGTTTTCTTCACAACTCTTATATAGATTTCAGCAGATCCTTTTTATATTTCAGAGAAATATTTCAAAGTAAAAACTCTTATATTCTCCCTTAACGTAGTATCAGACTTGAGCTAAAAGAACACAGGTATTTTATTTCAGATTCATATGCTCAGCTTTAATCTACTGCCATTTAAAGTATAACCCATGATAGAAGGTTACCAGGTTCTCTTCTGCTTTCATTGCAGGGCACACTGTCTTTTTTTTTTTTTTTTTTTAAATACATATTTAATTTTAACAACATTTATGAGCATTGTAATTCTTTTAGGGCTCAATCCTGAAAGATGCTGAGGAACAATATTTTCTATACTTTTTCAGTGATAAGTGTCTTCTCTGACATTCTCAGGAGTCTGATCATTATACCAGTATATAGCAGATGGACATGACAGAGGGTGAGCTTTGGCAGCACCATGAGGCAGATACCAACTTTACTCTGACCATTTCCGAGGGAGATACAAGCACTCCAGCAGAACTTCAAGCTGCTACTTCCAGTTTATTTTGGGGGTCCTTTTTTTAGTTGCCTGTTACTGTGGTATTTCTAATAGTGACAGATAAACAATCAGTTGCCCAAAACACTACACTTGTCTTATTTGTATATTTGTGAAGTATTATGCATTTATGTAGTTCACATGAGTTTGTACTTTTTTTTTCAGTTAAACTGAATTACTGTTCTTAGTTTGGCAATCATAATAGTATATGGTACTAAGAAAATCTAAAAAATAAATGAAACCCCAAAACAATGGCACACATATACAGACCATTCTTTTGATTAAAGAAAAAGTATAATGGCTATTGAAATAAATGAAGCATCAGTATATTTTATATAGGATTCATCACAAAGTTCAAATAAGTAGGAAATTCTAATGCAAAATAATTTTTTAATGAGACTGCAAAATTTTTAAAACTGGAAATTAAAAATTACTGCCATATGGATCTCTTTGTGAAGAAAAGAAATGCAAGATCTTTTTCCGTTCCTTTTTTTTTTTTTTCAGAAATATCATTATAAATATTCCTTTGAAATGCGTTCAACTAATTGTATACATATTCTGACTCTTATACATGAAAACTCCACTGCTTTCACAAAAACTGTGTTTAAGATGTATCAGAATCCATGTGTATTTTCAAAGAGATATAAACTTGAACAACTCAATTCTTTTTCCTTGGAAGAGTTCATAGGGTGAGGTGAGAGCTGGTGGAACATACTTAGAAAAATCATTCACAGCAACTCCTATGCAATCTAGGAACTATGTAGGAAAGGTTCATTTGAGCTCCATTGGGATTGTTGTAGGCATTTGTGTATTTCCGTTTTGCTAAGTTAAAGACTTTTGTTAAATTTCATCACTGACTACCATAGAAAAAAAAATTTTAAGACTTCTGCAAATGTAAAAAATCAATCATTTTTTAATGCTTCTGGTTCAGGTGTAGCATTGGGTTAACCTGAAACAGCTTTGGGAGCCTTCATGCAAAGGACAATATTTATACAAGAGGATGCAAAAATTGTGCAGACAGTGAAGTTTGACTATTAAGAACTGATTTTCTGTTATAACACTAGCTTTTATTTGAACCACTAGTAGGAAATTAAGTATTATAAAATTTTTTTCTTTTTTTCTCATTGCTTTTTAGGTCTAACTGTGCAGAAAATATCCGTAAACACATCTTGCATACAGGAAAGCATGAAGGAGTAAAAATGTATAACTGCCCTAAATGTGACTATGGAACAAATATCCCCGTGGAGTTTCGTAACCACTTAAAAGAACTACACCCAGACATTGAAAATCCTGATCTGGCATACTTGCATGCTGGTAAGGTCACTCCTCTCTTTGCTTACAAATTCTTTTCTTTTCTGTATGTGCATGTTTAAATGATCGTAATAAGAAAATTAGAAGTTATGTTATTATCATTTATTCTGTTATTATCATTTATTCTGAAGAAGAACAGGATTTAAAATGGACTTAATCCTCTTCAAGTTTTCACTAGGGTTGAAGGTTATGCATTAAGCACTGAAATCCATTCATGTTTCACAAGCAAAGCTTGCGGTTCAATAAATAAACATCAGAAGTGCGTGCTATTTAGATGCTTCACTTTGAAATCTAGTTGAACTTTTGTAGAGAAATATTTTTTTAACATTTGTCTTAAGTCCCTCCACTCACACTGTTCCCCAGGAACGGAAAAACAAAATTCCATAGGAAATACAGTGACAAATTAATGTACTTTAAACATTCTTAGATTTCATTACAAAAAAGTAGACAATGTTTGGCATTAAAGATAGAACAGCAGAGATCAATCAATAACTTATATGTTTTCAGGCTCTGCATTAGAGAGCACACACAGAAGTCACTGGAGGAATGCAAAACAAAACCGTTGCTTTGGAAAAAGGAATTAAAAGAAGAAAGTTGGGGTGCTTTTTGTTTAGGAACAAGGGGTTTTGTTGGGTTTGGGTTTTTTCAATAGGTTCTATAGTTCATAGAAGAAGGCAGAAGTTTAATGGGAGAATCAAGTTAGGAGAAAAATGAGAGTTCCATGATAGGAGGTTAGGAGAAATAATGCAAAATCAGGCTGCAGCTTGAATGAAATGTGATCTTAACTCAGGAGAAGCAAATAACTTAGACATCACTGGGTGGGAAGACAAGTCAGAGCAGTGGGAAAAAAGAACAGATGGTGAAAAGAAGGAGTTGGGAAATCCAGAGGAGGAAGAAGCTATGTGGGCCAAATTCTTCCTGAGATGCAAATTAATCTTCCACTGAATTACTATTAGTAGTACTCCTGTGTCAGATTTTAATCTTCTTCTGTAAGGAATTGCTCTCAGTTTTTGAGACCCTCATAACCATAAAAAAACACAATATGAAGAGCTTTTGTTCAGTTCTGTGCAGTGTGTACACCCTAGTTATTTTAAAACCTCTCTGTCTTTTCAAAATGACTGCTTGCTTTCCTGACTAGAGACAGTGTATTATTTGTACCATATATTTCTATTTGCCAAGTATTCCACTTCATTTTGGAACCAATCATCATGTCATGTCAGCATATGGTGGATAATATCTGGATGTGCAAACAAAATGCCAGTTGGCGGAATACCAATTTCAAAATAGGTCAGAAAACTGATCACATTTCACCATAGTTCTCACTGAAGCAAATGCATATTCAACTCAGAGCTTAAATGCAAACACTGTTGGATTTTTACTACAATAATCCCACTTAATATGAAAAAATCAAATGTTTTCAGTAGACAGATAGCAGACGTATGCAGAGAGCTGCAACACCGGTAGAATCACTAACATCCCAAAATTATAAATGTTTGTGTAGGTTTTCATGTTATTTGTTCAAGACTGTATCTGGGTAAATTAATCGTTCATTGCAGCATGCTGCAGTTAAAACTATTCAACTTCCTTATCTTGGCAACATGGGAAAATAGTCAACAATGTGTGGTGTATTAATGATATCTCATTTCTATACATTTGTTTTTATGCTGTAGAAATCCCCTTGCACTAAACAGGGTACTGTACAAATATATTATTAGTAGCAAGAACTGATTGTCACCTAATTATTGCCAGAATTGGTATACAACAAAAGTGTTGAAATATTTTTTGCATGATACCGTTGCTAAAATAAAATACTGTATTTTCCTTTCAAGAAGAAACACTAGTAGGGAAAAACCTAGGTGATAATTGTGTATTCATATCAGACTTAAATTAAAGGGAGTTTCTTTTCTTCTTTTCAATCCATTTCTGACTGCTGGACATCTGAGAGTTAAAAGTTTTAGAGAACAATTTTAGAGGAATGAAGGACAACTCCCGTGCCCTGGCTAACATCCCTTATAAAAATGAGATTTGTTCTGTGGCTGGTTCACGGTTACTGATGACTTATTGGTCATTGGCTGCACCCACAGAGAATCTACAACACAACATACAACCCTTTAGGATGATAGGAATATGAAAGTGTCATACAAGATTGATTTTTTTTAACTTAAACATATTTGTCTGTCTTTTGTGTTCTTATACTGCTTTGTAACAGGAAAGCCAAACCTTTTGCTACTTTGAGCAGATAGAAATAGAGTAAGTCTCATCACTAGTAAAGAGATAGACAACAATTCCAGCTACTTTGCAGAACAGTCAGAAACTCCTCACCAGAAATGGAGCTATGGGGTACCTTTAGGATGTGGCTGGGAGTAGAAGTCAAGTCTGTTTCTAATCTATGAAATTAAGATTGACGGTTGTGCTTCTAATTTAAAGTTAATGCTCTTTATAGTATAATGCTGTAGTATTAGTTTTTATTTAGCTTTCTTTGGCAGCCACTGTATGCATTTATGGGGTCAGTGGTAGTAAGGAGCTTCAAGAAGCTGCATTTCTAAGGGAGAGGCTGTGGAAGATGGAAGGCAAAACAAGTTGACTTCTACAGGAGTAAGGATGATACTGTAATTGAAAGGTGTTACAGAACTTCTGTTCTGCATCTTTCAGATTCTATATACTGTGAGAAAGTGATATATGGAAATGCCACAAAACCAGGTCTTCAGACTTTCTTTCCTCTTTTTGCTATAGGCTTCCTCTGTCATGGAGTTGTAACAATACAGCTTTGTTCCTTATAAACCTTATATGTTTTAAAGCAATAACAGTCTAGATTATACTTTAACTTTTAAACTGTGCTGCATTTGAACAAGAGGCCTTTAATGCACACAAGCCTGCAGAGATATATGCATCTGCACATAAACTGTAGACTGAATTTGCTAGATCACACTTCAAAAACCAGTTTATGCATTTAACCTCTAATTTTTTATACAAATCATCAAATATGTTTTTTAAAGTGTCATTGTGTGTCATTGTGTAAGAACTTCATGCCTATTTCTTCATATTCTCAGACCTATTTTCTCAAGGACTGTTTTAAAATTGAAGTTTTGTTTGAAAAAAAGCCAGAAATACTGTTAATCCATTACCCACAATGTTAATTTATTTTCTTTTTAAAATCACATTTAAAATGATGATAGATCTTACTGCTGTTCTAAGAACATAAATGGGCTTACTAGCAAGTTCAGGAATCTTGCAGTTAATGTTTTAGTCATAGAGATGTGGTTCCAGTGGAAGCTGTTTATGTATCAATGTTATCAATGTGCAAATCTGAAAATATGTAATTACAAATGGAAAATGAATGCAGTAGAAGAGAGAATTATCATATCATATTGGTGACTATCAATTTAGCAACTTTTCTAAAAATGAGATTATTTGATAAAAAAATTCTGAGTTGCTCACTGTGGGCTTGTCTGTATTGCAAGTCTCAAAGCAAGCTGAAGAAATCTTTTGATTCCTGTATGCACTGAGTTCCCAAAAGTCTTGGGTATGTTTTTTCTTCCAACTGATGCTACACTGCAATACCGAGTTGAACTGAGCCTGAATAGTTTGACAAGTGGTACAGGGAAAGAGCCCCTACCTGCGGTAGAACTTGACAGGGCTCGGTTCTCCAGCCGTCTTTCTCAGTGCTTTGTCTGCATTGGAGCAGCATCACTTGATAGTGATAATTTCAGTTGGAACTAAATGTTCATCATTTAGGAGCTCCTGTCTTATAAGCATTATGATACTATTATGATGCATTATTTATGTCCGAGCGATGTAATATCTATGGCTGAACATCTCCATTATTACAATAGCTGCAGAGCCCATGGCACCTCACAGTGTGCATAGTAGCCTTCTGTGGGTACTAAACTAGTTGTAAGGCAAAAGCCTCTTCAGAGAGAAGAGGAACAGTTTGCTCATTATTGGTTTTATGATAATGTTGAAAGTTATGTGATGATACTGGGGTGTTTTTTTCAATATTGTTATTTCCATGCTGCAGAGTAAAAAGTGAAGATGATCTCCAAGAATAAAAGCTACTCTAGGAAATCAGAATAACCCAGTTTTCCAATGAGCAAAAGATACAATGGTCTTGCTTTTTTGTCCAGGTTTCCTCATGTGCAGAACAGGTGCAGTGCCTAGGCAGTTTGAATCACAGTGGTCTTGTTTGAAAATGGCTCCACAACAGTCAAACGTGTTATTAGAGAACTGTTTAAGACATTGAATAGAAAATTTGGTGATGTTTAATTTAGAAGTAGCAGTGATATAAAGTCTTTCTTTGAAGTCTTTAAAAAAAAAAAAATCAGTGAAAGCAGATCAATTCATTGTACTCCTTGGCAAGTTTTTGGTTTTCTGTGGTTTTTTTTTTGATAGTGATACTATGCTTGCAAAGCTCTCAAATTATCCAGCGTGCTCTGGGAGAGTCTGCCACCCAGGGCCTTGTGAGTAGGGGTGGAGGATTGCTTACTTTAGTGGATCCTGGCAGAACTAAAAGCGTGAGCTGCTTCCGTGTGCTGCACAGACATGTTCTGGAGAATACTTGGAAGTACAGTTTTGTGTGCCTGTGCCTCCATGAAAATTATAGGTGGCTCTGGGGTTGGGCATCCACAGAACAAAGATCGTGACGACTGTGTTTTGGCAGTTGGCTGCCTACATGGTGATTGAACGCTTAGTGTTCATGAAGAGTTACATAATTCATGACCAAATGATAGATAGGTACTTGATTATAGTGTATGAGTTGCTTCACAGAGAGAAAATATCAGACATGAGCTACTCTTAGTCTAGCTGAGAAAAGCCTAAGTAAAATCAATTACTGAAAGCGTAGTCAGACAAATTGAAATGAGAAACAAGGTGCAAACACTTAAATATGAGGTCAATTGAGCTCTGGCAGCAACTAGCAGAAGAAATTATTCCTATTCTGTTCCTTTGAGCCTTGAGAAGACTGGATGTCTTTCTGGAAAGTAGGTTTTAGGAGGGCCCAGTGTTGCTAGGTTCTCTGGAAAACTTGTGGGGCTTTGATATACTAGAAGTCAGACTATCATCTGGTCCTTTCTGCTCTTAAATCTTCAAATAGTTTTAATCTGCAGCCTATTGGTAAGGGCTGTGTTTGTGAAGCAGTAGTGTTTGGGTGTTGTGATAGCAATGGAGTAGCTGAGGAGACAACTAAACCCCCAAAGTGTTCTTTCTCAGAGGGACAGCATTTCCATCATCAACACTCAATTCTGATTCTCTTTTAGACTAAATGGTAATACACTTGCCTAAACTGCTTCTTTCTGGTATGTCATTAAACTCTTCATAAAATACATTGGAACATACATTTCTTTATTTTTTTAATGTGTTGGAAGACTCATTATGAAATTCTGATCTTTTGCCTGGCAGTTCCTTTACTGTTACTGGCTCCTGAAATCTGAAATCAATGAAAAGGCAGTTCAGTTCATCATCCGTTCATGAAACTGGACCTATGTCTTGCATCTTTCTGTTTTAGATTAGGGGAACATAGTTAGGACGTGTTTTAGTTCTTTCCAGAGAAGAGTGAAAATGAGAAAAATTTACTTCAAGGTCTCTTTTATATGTGCTTGAAAAGTATTTTTGCAAACTTTAGGTGCACTTTTCAAGAGGCCACATGTTTCTCATTCAGTTTCTTTAGCTCTTGAGAAACAGGGCTGTACTAGCAACCTGCAGCATGATTACATCATCAGCAAGGGACAAAATTGTGATCCTATCAGTTGTAACAGTTGCAATATTCATGAATGGAATTCTGAAAGTTCAAATAGTTAATCCCAAATAAAATTGTGATCTTTATCCCACTTGACAGCTACATTTATCAAATTATTAAGAGGAAAAATTGATTGCTAAAAGTTATGGTGTGATCTATTATGTGATTTTATCAAAGTATAACTGTATTACCAAGTGGAAACTGCAGACTTATTCAGAATGTGAATTGGACACACAGAACCTGATAATATAGCAATTATGCTAGTATCCTAGTGCTTTTCTGCTTTTAAATTTTTCTCTTTTTTTTCTCATCCTTTCTTTTGCATTTTCTGATTCTTTAGTAGGAAATACAGAGTTGTAAAAAAAAAAAATAGGAAAAGTGAAATAATAAAAGCCTGTTTGCTCTTATGCGCTCTGAATTTATCAAACTACAAGAATATAAAATCAGTAAATGTTATTTATCAATGAAGCAATGGAAATACAAGTCAGTCGAGTACTTATGCAAACTTGTAATTCATACCTGATGTAAAACCTCCAAATAAGGATATATAGTTTTGTGTGCAAGCATATTTAACACCTTTCTTGGAATAGTTAATGTTCTTAGTCTTTATCACTGTTTAAATAAAACACTTTAAATGCTGTCATTTGAAACAATATTAAAATTGTCATTTCTAGATATAGGCAAATCAGGTGCAAGCTTTTACAGCAGCAATATTGCTTGGGTTTCTAGTCAGATAAAACATTATTTTTGATGGCTGGTATACTTTAAAAAAAGAAAAAGGCAGCAGCAGCAGCTCTGCTTCAAAATAGGTTTGCTCTTGTCATAGCTATTAGTGCCAGTCTTTCAATAGCATGTCATGTTGATTGGCAGACACTCCCTTTCCTCCTTTGTGAAGAATAATAATTTTAGTGTGTGCTTGAAATAAAAACCTAGTATAAATGATTTTCTGTTTGTAAAAGAGAAAGCCAGGTTCCTTATAACATATGTAGATTAAGTATTATTGTGTTTCAAGAAAAATTAATCTATTTTTTAAAAAAACCCAAGTCATTTGTTTATTTTTATAGCTGTCTTCTATTAGAAGGCATTGTATGCCTCGCAGAGATTTCATAGCCAATATTTTTATCTGGGTGGTCATGACATCAGAGTTGGTGCTTTCCAGGTAGCAAGTGATGTAGAAAAAAAATTGGGGTCATGAAAGTATTTTTTTTCTCTTTTTTTTTTTTTTTCTAGTGTGTAGCTTTTTCTGCTGCTGTTGAAGAGCATAGGGACTCCTTTCATAATCCCTTAGTTGCTTTTCCTGAACAATCAGCATATATTGCTGCTGAGTGACATGAAAGAAGATGTTGAAATATTTTGATGCAAATATTACATCATCTAATATTCAAAGCCCACCACTATTAATATTAGTTACATCCTTCAAGTGAATGGTATTCTCAGCTAAGAATGAAAGCCATGAGTCTCACTAAAGAAAAAGATGTTCAGAATATAGTTTTAAATGAAGAGGAAAATATTGCCTAGGCCAAAGTCTGGAACACCTCTTAGTACCTCTTGTTAGCAGAAGTATAAGGGGTGTCATGCTTTGTGCCATTTTTCCATGAGAGAGTCGGCAATAAGGTGCGGGGCTATCGCCCAAGGGGTTTTTATATTGTGCGTAGCACCAATAACAGGTAGTCACAATCCTGCATTCTGTCCAGTGCCTTTCTGTCCATGGCCCCCTGCGCTGGTGATTCCCTAACAGCTGTCATTCCTTTCTGAAGAACTATCCCAGTTTTCAACAAGGTGACTATTTTTTTGTTATGTGAGCTTGTACTCCCGAGCAGCTTGAATCTCTTTGCCCGCGTCTAAACATTTACTCTGGGTGTTTGTGTGTGCCTCCTTTTCTGTTGTTCCTCCCTATGGCATTCTAGTTTCCAAGGTGGGGAGCCATTTGGTTGACCTGGAAGGGGTCAAAGCCCTCATCATTTCTGCAGTTTTCTGTGAAGCCCTAATGCCAGCCTTGTGTCTGCCCTCAAAACACCCTCAGATGGGCATCTGTTTTGCAAATGCCTTGCACTGCATTGCTGCTGGATCTCTGCTGGTGTCCACAAAGACTGTTGCTTCTGCTAGGATGGCAGGTTCACCAATGAAAAGGAGGTAATCTTACTCCAAGCTACTATTTCATTATACTAATAGATAAAATATTCTTCATGAAGAACAAGACATATTATTGCCTATTTAGTGCTAAAAATAGGATATCCTAACATAAAACTTTTAAAGCCAGGCTGAAATATTGAAGTACAGAAGTATAAGAAAGCCCTTAAGACACGACAGCCATCCAGAAAGACAAAAATATTTAATTCTGCTAGAAAATATATGTGCATAATAGTAAATGGCAAATATAAATAATAAAAGGAGATACTAGTATGGCAAAATCAACATATTAAAATTCTGATAAAAACACCAAAAAATGAGATATGAGGGTCATCAAGAAAACTTTCCAAACAAACAAAAAGGAAGATACTAAGCTTACAGGAGAAATAAAAAATAAAGGGGTATAGTACCTAGGAATAATTCAGGATGTTCTTATGTGGAGAGGCTCTTATGTGGAGATTGTCCTGTACTCTGAAGATTTAAATTACTTTCCTATCAGAAGCAGCTCTTTTAAGAGTAGATCTCTTAGTGTGTCATCCAGGGAAGTTATGCTGGAGCTCTAAGAAATATAAAGCTCTTAATTTCTTATTTTCATTAAAGTAAATGTAAAGTGTAAGATGCAACTTGAAGAACAAAATGAAAATTTGGATTTAAAATTGTTGTCAATTTTTATATATATATTAGATAACATAAATATTTAAGACTTTATGTTAAACCTTAAATAGTTATATATTACTAATTATATTAATCATTTTATATAAAGTGGATTTACATGAAAATAATAAAGATCATAAATAAACCTGAATAATAAATTTCTCAACTGTGGCATCTCCATCATAGAGTAATTATTTCCTTACTTCTGAAGTTGAACTAATGCTACTTCCAAGACCTGTGGACACTATGTTTCAAGTAAACATAGAAGAGTGTATTTTGCCTATGTAATGCCACCATCTCTTGGCCTTTTTCACTATGGCTGTACATTATGTAGAGGACCCTTTACATTTTTCTTCCTGTGAGATGTTACTGGTATTCCAATCAGCTGCACTAAAATTACTCTTGATAAGCAGCTTAAATGATTAATATTTGTAAATCTGCCTGCAAGTCATCTAAATCTTAAATTTTATTGTAAATTACACAAAATAATTATTTGCTTTCTACACAAATTTTCATTATTGCACAAATAATTACAAATAATTTCAGAATCAGAAAAATATTGAAGCTGTGGTTTAACCCCAGCCAGCAACTATGTACCATGTACCAATCACTCATTCCCACCAACGGAGGGATGGGGGAGCGAATCAGAAGGGCAAAAGTAAGAAAGCTTGTGGATCGAGATAAGGACAGTTTAATGGGTTAAGCAACACAAGGAATTCATTTATCACTTCCCAGGGGCAGGTAGATGTTTAGCCATCTGCAGGAAAGCTGGGCTCCATGATGCGTAACAGTGACTTGGGAAGACAAACGCCAGTACTCCAAACATGCCCCCACTACTTCTTCCCTCCACTTTGCATGCTGAACATGACACCATATGGTTTGGAATGTCCTTTGGGTCAGTTGAGGTCAGCTGTCCTGGCTGTGTCACCTCCCAGTTTCTGGTGCACCCCCACTGGTGGGGTGGGGTAAAAAGCAGAAAAGGCCTTGAAATTGTGTAAGCGCTGTCAATAACAAAAACATCCCTGTGTCACTTACACTGTTTCCAGCTCTAATCCAAAATGTACCAGCTACTGTGAAGGAAATTAACTACCTCAACCAAAACCAGTACATAGATATGGAAGGACTGAATCAAAGTGTTAGTTGTGTGCTCACTGCTTTCCTACTTTGGGTCATGAATGAGGAATAGAGCCCTCAGCAACAATTGTTCCAGTCAATCACAAATCATTGCAATTCCGTGCTGATTTTTAAAATTTCTTTTGTGCTTTTTGTTTGTTTTCATTAGTCCAATATATGCTGCACCGACTTTCCATTAATTTCTTGACATGGCATCTTGAATCTTGACCTTTGTAAGTAGGATGCCTTATCCATCTGATACACGTGTTCTTTTGTACTTCTAATTTCTATTTTACTTGCAATAGTTCTTCATAATTTTTTCCATCTTTTCATTTACCAGATCTTTGGTACCTTTCAAATGCTAAATGCTCTCCCATATATCCTTAGTAACCATGCTGGATTTTTCTGTCCTTTTTAATATTTAGGTTTTATTGGATGAATGTAGATTGCACCTTCTCTAACTGTACCTTAAATAATTGCCACTTAAGGGAATTAAGAAGTACAAGGGAAGGAAAATGCTGACCCATAGACTAAGCAGAAGGAAAAAACGTTCCCACTGGGTCCAATTTCCTAAGAAGGACCATCAGGATAGTGACTAGGACCTGAAATTATGGGCTGAATGACCTCTAAAAAATTATCAGTTCAAAGAGGAGCTTGTCTATAACTGTTTGCACTAAAGGAAATGAAGATAGGTAGAAGTCTCACAGAAGAAAGATTGCTTCACTTTCTTGGTGAACATATAAGAGCATAATATGAAATGATATCTCATATAAATACATCTCATGTCGGCTGTCTATAATTCTTGTATCATGTCAAAAAGCCATGGAGACCGATATCATATCTCTTCACTCCCAGTGGGCCAGTTAGTGGGGAACCCCTTTATCTAAATGCAAAGACAGAAAGTACATCTTCTGAATTTAAGATATTTTATGCATGTCTTGCATTTATTGTAAAGAGTGCATGCTTATCAATACCTAATGTCAAATAAATGGTTTGTACTGAAGTAACCACTGCAGATTTAATACGGATGTTTTCATTCTCTGAGTCATTGCAGTAAGATTTTCATACAATTTTCTCTGATAGTAAAAAGGGACCTTAAAGTGAGTACAATTTTCTTGTAAATTGCATAGAAACCTGACCATTTTTTAAAGCTTCAGACTACAGATGACTGGTTCAGCCTTCACAGGCCTGGATGAAAGGTTTAAAACTGTTGGTTTAAAAGGGTGCAAGTCCGGTTGCTTGGGTGTGGGAAGTACAGGAGGTGTCCAACATCCAGAGACAGAGGTGCTTGGCAGATTTCTGCAGTGTAGTTTAAATGACTTCTGAGGTATTTAAAGATTATTTATCAATTGTCACAATCCCTGCTTAAATAACATTTCAGAAACTTAAATTATTGTTGATGGAAGAGTTTTTTATTAGTAGTTATACTGTTGTTAAAGAAGAGTTGGTTGCTCTATAGTGTTTGGGATTACAGTGTATAATGTCCTTACAAAGAAGGCATTAAGATACCTACCATGCTATATACTGAACTATGTCCCTACCTTTTTCATACCTTGCCAAAACAGTCCTCCTTATTCAAAGTCTGTGAAGTCATAGTAGATAGCAATTCTCAGAAAACAGCTTTTAGAAGATATAAAAGAATTGACCTAATTTGAAGTAATAGTATCTAAAGGAAACATAAAAGCATGTGTTGATAGCAAAGAAAGATAAAACTGATTATGAAGTTATCTCAAGAGCCATCAAAAGGTTTTAGGCAAACGTTTTGGATTTGGCATATATATCTGAAATTCAGAACTGAATTTGAACAATTTGAACTTAGGTGTTATTAAACAATCAATTGTACACTTAATAAAATAGTTCCAGTAGTTGCTACGATGTATGAGTAACGTAAAATTAAAAAGGAGGAGCTATTGTGAAACATTGGGAGTCCTTACATATTTGTGCCTGTCACCACCATGAAGTGCCTGTGGGATAAAGCTGCTTCAAGTCAACTCAAGTTAGCCTTATGTGGTAAGGATTTATCTGTAAATCCTTACTGTTCCAATAGTATTCAGTATTCTGTTACTGGCTATTTTGTTACAAAGGGTTGTTGACCCTTTCTTTTGTAATCCACCTTCCTCTGAGCAAATTCAGCCACTGTCAAAATTGTCAGTAAAATTTTCTGAGCTGCTTTTACTTGCTTCCACCCACTCAAGCAAAAATCCTGAAAGTATGAAGTCAGAGATTTATCAGGGTATGAAAATAATGAAATTTCAGTTATCTGTAGTTCAGTATGGCCTTACTTATAGTATAAATCAGTAGGGCTAAGATAGGAATGCAATCCTCTGTTCTCTGTTGTAGTTGTGTGGGGTTTTCATTGCATATGCTGTTTCCTGCATACCTTTGAGCTATGGAAGAGACGAACAGATTAAATATATTTCTTGGAATGTCTTGAGATATCAATTTTAAAATTATAAAAACAAATGATTCTAGAATTAACTCTGAGAATTTTTGTTAAATAAAGCTACTTCTATATCTGATGACTGATATGCAACAAAAAAAAAAAAAAAAAAAAAAAAAAAAAAAAAAAAAAAAAAAAAAAAAAAAAAAAAAAAAAAAGAAAAAAAAAAGGAGAGGAATAGAAGAGACACACCAAATGCAGAAAGATTTGGTTAGGTTTGGGATACTAACCAAGAACGCATCATCACGCAAGCACACAGAGTAAATGGTTTTAAGTTGGTATAAGCAGTATAAGGCTCCCGAGGATCTCAGGAAAACAGAGAATGATACTTTGATGGAGATACTAGGACTCCTCATTCCGAAAGTACTTCAATTTTGTTGCCACCTTCTCAGCAAAAATGGAAAAAAAAAAAAAAAGATTGATTTTGGGGCAATACTGTTATGTAAGGCAACTCATGAAGCAGATTTCAATAGGTGGCTATACTGGTGCCTAAGTGGCTCACAACTTTGCAATGTTAGTGCCTTCTTTCTGTGTTGAGTCTGCCATACAATGCACAGGAAAAGCTTTAATCTTATATCCCCATTGGATATGGAAGGCTTTTAGGCATATTCAATTTTTTTTTTCATTTTGTCAACGTCTAGGCTTTGTCTTTGCTTAAATTCTCATCTTTTTTTCATTTCTTTCTTTCTTTTCCTAAGATTTTCTAGGATTTTCAAAATAAATGCAGATCCTTTCCTGTTAGCATTAATAGGTAAACTGAGCTGAATAAAGTTATTTTTGCCAAGGCTTTTTAAAGACATCATTATAGAATTTGTAGTCTGATTGCTCCTGATGCTGATTGGCAGAAGTAGGTCTCTTAGCTAATGCAGAAGTACAGATGTTATAGAATGAAACAGTAAATTTGAAATTGTACTTCAGTTTAAAGTGTAAATTTTATATTGATAAAGCTTCTAGTGCACTTGAATTTATCTTTCATCTGCATAACATAGCATTACATTACATTTCTCGAGGCACTTCCCTGTTTGTCCAAATACTATTGTGTACCAACTACTGACTTCACAGGGCATATATGTCTAAAGACTGGTGGAAAGTTAATGTCTGTATTTTCAATAGGTTTTGCTAATTTACTTAAGTATTTCAGGTACTGTCTGTTATTTCAAAGAGAAAGTAATTGTTACCCATACACCAATGCTCCACCTGCATTGTTAGAAAAACATGAAAATAGATTTGAAATTTACAGATAAGATAACTTTTAAAAGACTTTGGCTGTATAGGATGAATAGAGCCAAATTATAGTCCACCTTTTGTCAAGAATTTCTCACTATGAATAGACCCATATTGCCAGTGTTGTTCAAAGATTTACTACTAGATTCCGTATTTGAAGAAATATTAGAACTTGTGTCCTAAGCTTTTAAGATACTGTTGTAGTTTTTAGGAAGTCTCAAATGCTTTGGAAAAGCCATGTTATCTGACTAACTCATATTTTAATAAAAAATGTCACCTGAATAACATATAAGTAAGCATAATTTCTAAAGGTCTGGTAAACAATTACAGTGTCATATAGAAGAAATTACAGTGTTCTGGACAGGGAGAAATAAAACCTATCCAAGTTTTCAGTCTGGACCCTGCTACAGTATGGATTGTAAACAGCAAGATGTTTTCCAATAATTAAAGGCCTTAGGCTTCTAAGATGCTTAGATTTAAACATGGTTATTGTTACAGTTATAGGGGTGGGAGATAACTTAAATGGTGTCTTTTCACTTTCTGGTAAACTTCTATTATTTTTGCTTACATTGTTTAGAAATAGAGTTTTAAGTGCATTGAACTGGTATGGATGTCCCTCAGCAAGGTAAGGACTGTGAGTTTCTAAACAGTATTGAGGTACAGGGTTTGTATAATTGGATAATTTTTTTTTTATAAGCTGTTGTAGATATGTCAGTCATGAAATATAAAACTGAATTTATTTCATTGCTGTCATTTTTTTGCCATAACAATGCTGTATTTGTATTTCACACATAGCTAGATGTATCTGTAATAAATTTATCGTTCCACAGTATCATGATTTGGTTTAATTTTTATCATATAGAACCAAAATTTCATTGCCAATTTTTGTATTTAAAGGTTTGTTAATCTGCATTGATTTCTTAGTTTGGTATGGATTCTGAACTGAAAAATACAGTACGTCACTGACTGTTCTATCACCTGACAGCGACTGATAAAGCATCCGTGCAGAAAGTGTCAGAAAAGGTTAATATTTATTGATTTTATGGCGCTACAACCAATGTAGTTTTGCCATCAAAGATGTATGGCCACCAGCAATGGAATCTGTAAAATTGCAGGTTGGCCGCTAGTTTTTATTATAACCTATGCCAGTATTCTGGCCTTAAAAAATGACAGATATTTAATTTAAGACAAAAGGCTTTGAATGTGCAGCTACTGTATACCTGCAACAGGAATTTAGTATTCTAAAATTAAACCCAAGTGCAGTACTTTTAAAGTTTAAGGTGGTGGGGGCTGGGGTAGGGGGGAGGGAACTGCGCAACCTTGAATTGCAAATGACAATCACATTTAGCCTTTTCATCCACTTAACTATGTGCTATTGATCTGTAGAAGGTGCCCAAGCAAGTGATAGCTGAAATTATGAGCAATAAAGGGCTTGCCTCTTCAAACAAAAAAGTATATAATTAGTAGGAGCGGAGGTGGGGGCAGAGCCTGTGTTTGGTTTTAAAGGCATTTAAACAAGATGGACTGAGTGCAACAGCAGTGGGTAAGAGTGCACAAGGAGAAATCTGGTTGCCTTGAAGCATAAATCCATGGTCTGGTTGCAGCTTGTGTGTAAAAATTAGGCGTGCACTCCAGCCTTTACATTTATCTCCATCAGGGTTTGCCTGACAGAAAGACAATCTGTTGGTTTGCCTACATCAACTAGGGAGAGGAAAATCTTGTGAAGCTTTGGTTCTTGTAAATGCATCTGTACTTTGCATTTTTATTCTATTCTTGATTTAGCTGGCTCTTGATATCAATCTTTTCATAACTGGTAGTTCTACTGATGCATCAGGAAGGTTTTCAAAAAGATGGACGAATACCTACTGAGGTGCTGAAAATTAGTCTACTAAAATACACATAGAGATGCATAGAGCTTATATAAGAAGGTTTGTAAGGCATATTAGTAGGATCTGGCCCCAGATTTTAAGATTCCCTGTTTAACTAGTATTTATTACAGAATTACTATTTTTATGATACACTTTTGCATGCAGATTTTTCTCCCCTGTTTTCTTTAGGGTTCAGCGTCAGGGACAGCAGTAACAATGGGTTTGTTTTTTAACAAAACCTGACGATAGTTCAGTGGTAAGAAACTCTTATTCTAACATGACTAGTAGAATAAATTGTATGGCATACAGTAAACATGCTTTAGATCGCCTCTTCTCTGTACCACATTTTTCTGTTGAGCTTTATACCACCAGTTTGTCTGGGTTCTTTTTCCCCAGACAGCTTACCCATTTTATTGTGCTCATTTAGAGGAAAGAAAAACTGTTTGTCTCCTTGAAAGGCAAGAGAACAGTGAGTGGAAAACTACTTTTATAGCTAAAATACCATTATAATATATGGGAACTAAAATTCTAAAATTGAAAGAGAAGATACAAGAGAAAATCTTAAATCACTTTTTTAAAGCCACTGACAATTTGAAATATTCCCATGAAGATTTCTATTTTTTGTCTTCCTTCCTTGCGCTTAGTAAAATGTGATTTTTAGAATGATTGTTACAATAACTTGTTTAATTTCAATAACTCAAATAAGATCCATTCCTCATATAACTCCACCTTTTTTATTTTAATGACTGTGTCATTAATCTAACATTTTCCATTTTATTGGGCTTCATTTTTTCCCCCTTCTGGTCTCTTTAAATTATGGCTATGAAATGGCACCCACTCAGCAGTGGCATGGAGTGGCTGCATTTTTACATCCCTTTTACCCCTTTAATCTCATGTTTTTAATTTTCGGTACAGCCAGGTGCCAATGACATTGCGGCTGTATGGTGTCTATAAGTGACTTCCAGGCTACAGCTCTGGATGGCAGCTTAGTGACAGAAGGTTTTTCAAACACTTTATTTCATTTTTTAAAAAATTAAATATCACTGCTATGAACTATTTGTTATACTTTATAACACCTTCACCCTAAAATTGGTTATTACCATACATAATGATTGATTTGTTGTTAGCTGATTTTAACAAATAGTTTTGTGGAATTATTACTTAATTCATAATGTAATTAATTTTTAGTACCCAGCAATACCGAATTGAAGCCATATATTTGTTTTACATTACTTAACCATGAGAAGACTGCATTGCTTAAAACATCATTCATTGAATAAATAGTTTATTATGAACTTTACCCGCACAAATTTTATGTGGAACTAAAGGATAAGGAAGAAAAGAGGTATTTTGAGACCATAGCTCACTGAATGATTACACATACTTGCGTGCCCTCTTTATGCCTATGTGAAATGATAAGGAAAATTAGGAGCCCAGAAACTTCTTATAATTCAAATTCTACTTGTACTCCCCAGGCCTTGTGATTGATCTTCAGATACAGGATATGAAAGGGTCAATCAGGTTAGGATTAGGATTCAGCTGTTTATGTGCACTGTGTGTGTGTTGCCAGTAGTGATGCAGAATCACTGAGTGCCTACAACAAAAGGTAGTATTTGCTTATATTTCATGAAAAAGGTCAACATGAGCCAGAAATCATTACATCGTATTTCAGATCTGAGTCAGGGTATAAAAACAAAACAGCGCTATTGAAATCACTGTATCTCTATTTATGGAAAACCTAAAGTAGCAGAGTATTTCCTCAAGAACCAGCAGCACGGCTCTGCTTTGGGCATGGAACTGCATTGGTGATCATTAGTGTGAGTGTTACAGCGTTATTGCCGTCTGGGGCAAGTCTGACTGCAGGCACCTGTGTGTCAGCTCTTCCTGCTCCGGTACAAATCAGTTCCACTTGGGAACCCCCTTCACCGCTCTGGTGGAGACTGAATCCTGGCTTTTAAAACCAGAGCGAGTGAACTTCAAAGTGCAGTGCTGGGGGCCAGCCCTGAGTAATCGTCCCCAAAGAAGCTGGGAGCAGTACTATGTTAGTGTAGTTGTGGCTCCTGTGTTGGGGCGGGTTTGCCTCTGGCCGAGCCGCTGCGCAGCTGGGAAGCGAGGGGTCTGGGGCCCTCTGCATTTCAGAGCAAAGACTGTTGGAAGTGATTTGCTTTATTTAGTTATTAGATGTGGGGGGAAGAAGTACCATCTCTGGAATGCTGTGATGGCAAGAGGTATTTGTGCTGATATGGAGTGGGAGGTGGACAGAAGTCTCTCCAACCCCGCATAACCCTGCTCACTGCTCATAAGCCTGAATGCCCTGTGCCTTGTCTGCAGAGACACACAGAGTCCTTCAAATGGGGCATGAAGGTACCTTGCTCTTTGGTAAATGTTGCGACTGCCCTCATAGATCTGTGGGATATGCCCTGGCATTTAATTCTTGATATTTCTTTGTTATCATTTTCTTTAGTTAATCAATTGCATTTCTGTTTATCCACAGTCTTCTTCAAGTGTTTCTGCTTATAATACTTCGTGAAATAATTTATTCAGGCTTTCTTGAGCCTACTTGCTAAAGTTATAAATTTGATTGCATTGCTCTATTGACTGAAATGTTACAGAGCAGTTAGCTTTTATTGTTTTTGTAGGGTAAAATATGTGATTTTATTGTTCATTTTTATATCTCAGATATCATCTTTTATTAGAATTTTGAACCGTATCATCTTCAGGGTAAGATTTATCCACAGTGCTAAGTACACATTTTAAAATGCTGATTATTTAACCTCCAATTCATCTTAAAAGTTAGATTTTGGTTTTTTGATACAACCAGGAATGAAGGGTGATAAGTAACCATTATTTCTATTGCAGTATTTTCTTCTCAAGGGACACTCATAAGAGTTACAATATCCATCCCACCCCTTCTTTTTGCTTAAGGAAGGAAAGAACTGCAATAACTGTCTGGAGTGTTGTGTCAAGACTCTGCCCCATCCCTCTTTCATTGCTCTTGGGTCTGGGTATAGGAGGCAGAAGCAAAAAGGTCTCACTCCTGTGTGAATGTATATAGTATAAATCACAGTATTGTAATCATAATTTCACTCTGCAGTAATATTGTGCTATTACGTGTGATTGAAGCTGAGATATTAGTATTTATGTTCCCCAATCAAATAATGCAGTCTTTAAACACACTTTAACCCTCTGTTCCTGTAGGATTATTTTATTTTTGATTTTGTTACAAGAGGAGTTAAGACAATTATTTTGTAAATAAACTGTATATTACTTATGTAGTAAGTTTAGATTTCTCATAAGTACAGTTTTAAAAATACTTGTTGATTTTGGAGTAAATACAAAATCCCATAAAGCCATAATTAATGTAACAAATATGTAATATTCTCACATACAACTTTTTCTTCCCAGGTGTTTTCTCTGGAAGACTTATTTGCCTAAAATTCCAAAATTTCTTATAGACATCTAAGCCCAAAGAAAATTATGGCAAGTGATACATTTTTAAATATGTCTGGTTTCTGTGAACAATTTACTCAAGCATTGTGTTTTCTCAGAAGCTGCTTTTGCACAAATTCAGTTCAATTCAGTATGTGGTACTTGAAAACATTTCCTTCAATTTATATTTAACATTAATGAGGCCTAACCACAGATAAGATGGGGTGTGGATGAGTCAGGTGATGCGTTCTCTTTCCCCTTGTATCATGATCTTTACTTTTCTCAACAGTACAGTGCAGTCAAGGCAATAGTGTTATGGGTAACTTTTAAATTATTGACTAGTCAGGCTAATATTTAAACATCACTGACAATTTAGGAATTTTGACCCAGACAACCATTTTTTTTTATTGCTGCTGGGGAACAATTGCAATCAGTGTTCTGAGGTTTCAAATTGTCATTTATGTTCCTACAGTAGAAGCAACGTTACTGATAAAAGTGTGCTTTATTCCTTTTTTAGTGTCATTTGAGACAGAGAAAAGGTTGGGATAGATGCTAAAGAGCTGGTTACATTTTTCAAAGAATGCAGTTATTAATTAATGCAATTCATAAACTGATCTACACAGATTAACTCATTGAAACTTCATTGTGATATGGGGGGGAAAAAGGAGTAGCTGTAATTTTGAGGAAAATGCTCTGTACCTTTCATATCAAACTGAGACAGCAACTCCCTATCTTAAATGTACAATGAAAATTAATTTCTAGCTTTGCAAAATGACTTTACTTTGTATGTGACTGTGTGTATGTGCATGCCCACATATGTTAACAAAATTCTGGTCAGTGATGATAAATCTCAGGTATAAGATTATTCTAATAGTAAGGCTCTTAAGATAAATGGTTGGACTTTTGATGTACAGAAGTAGTAGGCTTTGACAGTGGAACCTATGAAATTGTCATGAGTATCTTTAACTTTCTAATCTTCCCTTTTAAAAATTTTTAGTGTATTTCATGAGTAGAGAAACAATATTATACAATTTAGAAACGATCTAGATAATTTCAGATCCGTAGCAAGAAAGAGAGGAAATGGGGTAATTAAAGAGAAATTAAAGTCCAATTCTGTAAGCATGTTACATGCTTAACTGCCTTGTAAATGTCCAGCTTCCCACTGAAATTTTATTGGACCCACAGTTCAAACATACGTGTATGGATGAGGCCTCTCTCAGGCTTAGACAGGGAGTCAGTGGAAGGCCCACAGCCAAGTGGTCTAGTCTTTCCCTAATGTAGGGCATCTTTTCAGAAATAAATTGTGCCTATGCTACTGTGATGGAGACATATCTTAGTAGTGATATGCACTGCTTTTAATAATGTGGCAAAAGGAAATGGAAATGCTGGGTAGGGCTCCATTTCAAAAAAGTAGCTGTGATACGTGTCAAGAGTAAAGTGAGAGAACATGCACAGAAATGGGCTCTCATATTTCGGATTAAAGAAACAGTGTTTCCCCTACTGCTGGCACAACTTGCTGCTGATAGCAGTATCCCATAAGGAAGTCTCCTCTGTAATTCCAGTAGCAAACCTAGTCAGCAGTAGCGCCAAATCTAAAATTCTGTCCTTACCAACTGTGCTGTTTCATACCTTTATTTACTAGTCAGAGATATTAATCTCAAACAGTATTTTTTTGTGTTAAGGATTGTTGGTAAATTCTGTGGCCTTCATTTGAATGAGATCTATAAAATGGCTGATATGACTTCTGGTAATAGCTCTAAATTTACAGTAGATGCAAAGGTGTATAGGTGTGGTTCACAGTACCTCTGTTTCCTTGTACTCTGTAGACTAATATGCAACCATGCCCTTCACCTTAAGCAGACACAGAGTGAAGCTTTGCGTAACTTGTGCTGTTTCAGCCTTTGTACCATAGAACAGCAGACTGCACAAACAAGGGAGCTTGGATAAGGTTTTCCTCATTGTCTGAAATTGCTCAGAAATTGATAGGGCAAATGTGAGATCTGAATACCTCCTAAAACTTGGCCATTTGTTGTCAGGGGTTGGGTGAAAGGAAGGACGGAGTATTCAAGTGGATTTTTTTATCAGCAAGAATCATTAGCTGCAGGTGGCCTCAGCTTAAGTAGCTCTGAACACAGCCATCTTATAGTGGGAGACATTTGACCTTCATCTAGTCCAGGAAAATGAAGAAATTGGTTAGTCCTCATTCCCCATACATACTTTCTCTGCAGGACCAGGCAGGAGTTCAGCAGAGCTGACATTTAGCCTCTTTTCCCTTAATTTTAATAGTTGTCTTTGAAAGAAATTGCCAAATTATTAAATGTTTAATATCACAGCACTTAAAACATACAATTTTAAAACAGTCATGTATAATATTCTTTTATGTGCATATGTAATAAAGTGCACATATATTTTCCTTTGTGTTTGATCATTAGCAGTTATATTATAATGTCAATATATGCGATGAATGATATTTTAAACAAACCTTCTACTGACTTGGCTGTAAACTTGTAAAAAAACATTGGTTTCACCTTAAGGTTTTAATTTCCTTATGTTTAGTGTAAAATCAATACTTTAAGAGTGACTAAAATAACAACCAGACAGTATTTACTGCTTTTATGCTGAACATTTTAGATCAGAAGAATGTAGGAGGAGTGTCTGAGTTATAATTTAAACATTTATAACCATCATTCTAGTTCATCCGAGAAAGCTTACTTTATTAGGTCTAGAATTATAATCTGTTCAATTAAAAGCATTTCTCAGATAAGTACTCTGAGTAATAAGAAATATTTTCCTAGATCTTAGACATAAATACTTGAATCTAGTGTAGTTCTTCACCATTACAAGTCAGGAACAGTTTGTCTGATATCAATAAATTAAGATCAGTTTAAAATTGCTGGAAAAGAATGAATGGTGTCCAGTACATTGTCTTTAAAATAAAGTTAAAAGCCTGAATATGGTTAATGGAGTGTCTGTTCATAGATGTATGAGCTAGATAAAGGGCATTTTGCCATAATGTGTCAGATTATTTTGACTTCAATTTTTCATGAGACATGTTAAGTTAAGGTAGTGCCTAATGTGGATAATAGTGACAGAATATGACCTTTGCATGTGATTTTTTTTTCTTTTATATAGTGATAGTGAACATTTGAAGTAAACCTTATATCAGCTAGAAAGTACTACTTTTTTATGTCATTTTTGACAGTGAACCAGTTGGAGTTGGTTTTAAATCTCTTGTCTTGTGATCGATAGTCTTTCTTCTTTGTCCTGTCTCACTTTCCAAAACAGAGAGTAACTAAAAACTTTGGAGTGATCAGTAAACCACTTCTTCAGAAAAAAATAGAATTGCCAAAAAAAAAAAAAAAAAAAAAAAAAAAAAAAAAAAAAAAAAAAAA
>NW_020955329.1:507989-583013 GCF_003031625.1 Empidonax traillii
ACATTGTAGTTTTGGCGTACAAACATAATGTTGTTTGATCTAAACAGTGATGCTGAATTGGTCAGCAAAAAGCACCAGCGACAAACTTCCAGCTGAATATACAATTATGGAGTTGACCAACAGTTTTAATGTATTTTCCAGGCAGCTGATAGTACTTTCCATAGTCCAAGTCTTCTGAGACTGCTTCAGTTGCATTTATCATTTCAATAAAGACTAAGTAGAAATTCATATTCTGTCTTCTGTATTTTTCTTGCAGTTGACATACTATGACGATGGCTTTTCTTTGCTTTAAATCCCATCTTATTTCTAGAGATATACTTTTTTCAGCTCTGGGAAGTGATTGAGAAACTTTCTAGCTGGAGTTAGATAACAGTTATAAACATTCTTTCATTACATACCGCATTCATGCTGTTCCAAAATGGAGGGCCATATTGCCCCTGTATGTGGGAGATGTGCTTGCATCCATTAGCTTTCCCAGGAAAATGTTTCTTCTCACCAGACAAGACTCCACAGGAATACAATACTTCCTGTGTTTGGAGAACTCTTAATAAGACATCAGAAGCAAGTAACTCAGTTGTGAACTACCTTCAACAATGTACTAGCTCCAAGCACAACAAAGCAATTTGTTTATTTATTTTGAGATAGTATTTCTTACCATGTGCTGTGTCTTATAGTTTCATCACTGCTAAACATAGGGGAGCTATTTATGAGTATTATTAATCAAGTTTCCAAAGACTCTGATGGATTAGTTTTGCTAATAATCAATATTAAATTTGCTTATGCCCTTCAGTTGGGACGTAAGTGGGTAACATGGTCCATAAACTTCTTTTAGAGATTTGTGGATACTTTTATGCCTTGTTGAGTAAAGAATCATTGTATATTGTGACTTCTTTTCCTGGTATTCATCCTATGTTCGTTTGAGTTGCAACATTTTTTTGCAATGTACAGTATTGTATTGAATGAAACAAACCTATATAGGGAGTAATTATATTTTTCATAGGTATATTAATCATTTAAGTTTATGCATGCTGATATTTTAAGTGTTTGCGTTTCTTTGAGCACAGCAGAATGTATCACACCACAGCAGTATGCTGGAATATCATGCTGTACTACAGTACAGCCAGCCATTCAACTTGATGCTATGCATTTTCTTGATTTTACTTGGAAGCTAGTACTGGAGTTATGTATTGTTGCATTTTTGTTTGTCTTCAGCATCTCTTTAATTAAGTAGCTTAATTTTTATGTTAGGTTTTTTTTATGTTGTTTGAGTTTTATTGTTGTATTGTTAGCCAGGTAATAAAGTTTCAAGTAGATTTTGGTTTTTTATTATAGAATTGTTTGGTGAGAAAGTTAGTTTGTGATCATCCAGAAAAAGAGTTTATAGTATACAAACAGTTCTGTAAAAGGACTTACAGTGAAACAGTTAGTGCTCCATACAATTTCATTCTCTGAATGAAACACAACATCCCCCATTAAATTGAATAAAAATGGGGAAAAATTCTGTAGTGGGCTTTATGGAGTATTTTGCTTTCCCTTTCGAAGTATTTAAGTTCTACTTGCAGTAGAACTAAATTTTTAGTTGAATTAAGTTTGTGTGACTCCTCCCTTTTCCCCCTCAGTAATCCTCTTCATTCCCCCCCAAAAAACAAGTAGAAGTATTGCAAATATCTGCTGTATATAAATGGAACAGTTCGTGAAAGATGAAGGTTTAGAAGATGATATTTTTGTTCTTAGGTTTCCCTGGTGGTACTTACAGGTGCAGTTTAGAATCCTGCCCTGTGGATAACAGAGCTTCCATTTTCACTTCTCCCTGAAAACAGGAAGTCCAAAATATTTCTGCAGGAATGGCACTTGTTTAAATAAACAAATTCCAAGTTGTTTGGAAAGCACAGAAAAATACAGAATATGTGACCAGAAGTAAAGCCTGAGTGCTTTAACTGTGTGTGACTATTTTGATATAAAAATCGGTTCTCAGTTAAAGTTACTTGAGAAAGATCAATTCCAGGAAATAGTGACTACAGCTTTACTTCCTTCCCATACCTCATTTACTCTTAAGGTATTTTGGAAAAAAAAAATCCTGATAAATTAATATGATCCTTAACCATCCTCTTGTCTTCCTCTGAGAAACAGACCTTTCTATATATGACTTTCTATTTTGTGGTTTTTTCCTGTGAGATTAAAAAAGCTTCACCTGGACGTGTCCCTGTGTCACCTGATGGAGGTGACCCTGCCTTGGCAGGGGGGTTGGACTAGATGATCTCCAGAGCTCCCTTCCAACCCTAACAACTCTGTGATCTCTGACTTAGTGTTCTGTTTTAATGAGTATTATTAATTCAGTCTGACAGTTGTTTGTGGGTTTCATTCTGAGTCTGCACAAGTTCTGTGCTTGTTTCACTGTTTCATTTGAAGGGTTTTTTTTCTGCAGTTGTATTGTGGAAACATTTCTTGATGTGTATTTACTTTAAGTGGTGTGGAGGCTCTTTTAGTTTAGGTGGGTTCTTTCCCCTATCAACCAAGTCAGCTGGACATTTTTAAGACCATACCAGCTGGGTCACTATAATGATTTTATCACAGTTAAAGCTCTAGAACTTGCCTGGTAGTTGGACATCATGGTGATTTTGTTCTTTTTGTTTGTTTTGTTTGTTTTCTGGCTGAATTCTTAATAATTCTTACAAACTAAGACTTACTCTTGCAGTAGCGAAAATCTAAGTTAGAAACTGTTTTGCACTAGCCTTTCCTCAGCCTTCTCTTTTTATTTTTTGGTTTTTGGTTTGTTTGTTTTTTGTTTGGTTCGTTTTTTTTAATACTTGTATTTGTTGACTTCTCTTCCTGAAAAGGATAGGTAATTAAATTTTCTCTTCAAAGATAAGAGCCTATACCAGTCCAAGAATGAAACTTGATTTTCCATGTTTATCGTATCATCTACTCGTCTAAAAAGATCTATTTTTTAATCTATGCAACCCTAGTTTATACCTGTTTGGAAAGGCATTTACAATATCGTCTAGTTTGCATTCACTGATTAAGGAGTATTTGTGCTGCTTAATGCAACAAAAATAGAGCATTGCAAGCAACATGTTTGATAAATTTAGTAATATTTACAAGGAACTTCTTGCAAGAAGGGTATACTTTTGATGTAATGCTATACTACTCTTTACATAAGTTTATCACAATTAGTCAACTGAAAGTCAGATAGTTAGCATATTATATGGGTAGTTTTAATACAGAGAAGCAACATTTTCAATAACTTTCTAGAAATGCTGGAACTCAAATAAAACCAGCTGTGTTCTTCAGAATACTCACACGGTCATAGGTTACATTTGCTATCTATTTTGGTCCTTTCCAGTAGCATTCCATAATCTGGGCTGCAAGTAATGGCAACTTTTCTAATTTTGTTAATAACACTAAATATTAACCTATGTAGTCTCCAGACATTCCAATTTTCAGAAATGTAAATGCATGTTTTCAGTAACAGAATCCTAGAAAAACCTGTGACAACTGCATAGTTCATTAGTTCTTTAACCTTCTAAATTTAAAAAAAAATTGCATGACATGAAAATCAAGGATAAATATTTTAGTATTTCAGATTTTTTTCCTAATGCAATAAGAATCTTGCATTTCCTGTACTAACTTTTTAAATACAGGATAAATTAGCTTGACTTCAGCAGTTGCAGAAATCATGTAAATAGCTTGTTCCTACTATGCTAATGTTTAGAACCAATTAAGCATTTTCACTGGAGTTTGGTATTGTATATTGATTTTTTTTTCCATATTTTTGTCTTGGAGACAATAAAACACTTCTGCTTTTAAAACATTGAAGTCAGTTGAAATAGGCTTACTGATTTTTATCCAGAGTGTGAAGATTGTGATCAGTTTCTGGGTTGCCGCTATTAATATACATTTAGGTTATGCAGGATTTTGTCTTAATATGATCAGTCTTTATTTATGTAAAGTAGAATTCTGACACCATTGATCTGTATTATTAAAATGCATAGAGCAGCTATCATATCCTGAGCTTCTGCTGAAATATGCTTTTAATTGAAGCAGAATTATAGCAATATATTATCAATGTGAATCTAGTTAAGACTGCAGCATTGACTGGAGTGCTTCATTGTTGTACAGTAGGCTCTGTTTTGTGAGGTTGAATTTAAATGCCATCATGTGTCTAGGATAGGTACTCAGTGCAGGAAGTGATCAAATAAAGACTTTATTCTGGAAGATATGCACTTCCAGTTATGTGACACACAGTGTTTGTCCTTGAGAAGAAAGGCTAGAGCTGTGTGCCATTTGTATTTGTATTTTAGAAAGGCAGCTAATACTCCAAAAAGGGGGAGCTGTGTTCCTGTAACTAGCTTAATAGTGCCCCAGTATAGCAAATAATTCTGGAGATGTCCTTTAACTTTGCTTTCCAGAAAGGAAAAAAAAAAAAAAAAAAAAAAGGAGAGGAAGAAAACAGTACCTTAAAAAACAAGTTTCAGATAATTAGAAACAATGAAGAGAGTCTGGAGTTTTTACATTTTTCTCCATCTACAGTGCAAAGACCAGGCACCACAACTCCTGGTGTTAGTTACATTTTGTGGTGCTCCTGTTGCATAGTGCCTAGCAGACAAAAGCCAAAACCTGATAAAATGTAATCCATACATTTCCTATTTACATGTACCATATTGTCCTAAGTAGAGCTTCAGTTTTTACCTGTTGATGTCAGTGTTCATGTACTTAGTCTGCAACTCAGTTACTAACATTGATTTTGGGACCATCAGTTGAGACTTTAAATACACATATTTACATGATAGGAACCTTAGTTTCAACGGTAATGAGTTTTTCATCATCATAACTATGTAAAGTGTGTTGAAAAGCAAATGGGAAGTGAACGTCTTGAAAAGAGTATTTAAAAGAGCAGTAGAAAAATGGGAAATGATGTTTGTGTCAACTGCTTTTTATGAGACAAGAACAGACAGATCTCCAATACTATCAAAAGATGGTACATTTGAAATGGACAGAAAGATGTGGGTTTACACGGTGCAACACTGCAGCAGTGTTTCTCACTGTCACAAGCTATTAGTGTTGTGAGTCAGAATTCAAAAATCCTTCACTAGCTGTTTCCGTTGACTTGGGAAAACAATATTATTCTTCTCCTGAAAATCTTGGTATGCATAAAACAATGCAGGTATTTACAGGAATATTAGTTAGGAAGGAAGGGCATGTCTGGCAGTTGGCATATCTGTTAATAGGCAGTCATTAGAAGTGGGTTTCTCTCTTGACCAAAACTCTTTTAGGAGTCTTGAATAAAGTTTGCTGAAACTGTCAGAAATATCTGTTAGAGCCTAGAACTCGAGTCAGGTGGAGAGTACTGATAAGAAATGCACTCGTGCTTCCATCGTTCCTGGTCAGTTGTCATCAGCTGTTCTTCCATGCCATAGGTTGCATTTTATATATTGTATATTTGCCAAAAATAACCTTCCACTTCCAAGTAAATCAGGGACTTCCAATTTTTAGAGATGTATTGGTACATAAATACTGATAGATGAGCAAACAGAAATAAAAGTAAATTTTGTAACATGTTTTTCAAGCACGTCAAAGAAATTGTGGGTGCCAAAGAGAACTGCTTCCGTAGAGTGAATAAAATTTAGCAATGGGAGTCCAGTTGCTTTAACAAAGCATAAATTCCAATAGCGCAAGTAGTCTAAAATTATCATCATCAGTGGGTACATTAATGAAACCTTGTTTTTCTTGTAATTTCCAACTGCAAAAACAAGTCTATGGGGCATAATAAGACGATAGCATGCAGTATCTGTTTTAATAAATGATGTTCAGATAGAAAATACTGTCTGATGTTTATATTTTGGAATCTTTGTTGTTAAGGTTTTCTTTATTCAGTGAATGTTATTGTCTATGGTGGCCACATACACTGAGAGAGCTGGCCTACCTTGATGATTTAAAAAAAAAAAAAAAAAAAAAAAAAAAAAAAAAAAAAAAAAAAAAAAAAAAAAAAAAAAAAAAAAAAAAAAAAAAAAAAGTAAAAAAATATTTCCTCTCTTGTACTATTCAGTGACTCAATGTTGTCTGGCATAGGGTTATTCTGTTGACTGATTGCCATTGGATTTTTATTTATGCTTTTTAATTAACAATTACAGTTTAAATATCTTACATAAATCTATTGTTGGGGGGTAGTTGTTGAACTTTATTATGTTATTTTGGTATGCAGAATGTAAGATTTCACTAGATCCCTGCTTTGTAGAGGTTCTCTTTAGCTTTTAAAAGATCAGAAATGACTGCTTCATTTTGTGTTGGTCTTTTTTTTCCAGTGTATGTAATTTGAGTACAGAAACTCTTCTTTAACCTGCAAACATGAAACCTGCAAGCTTTTTCTATATTTTTTTATAAAGTATATTGCAGCTAAGGACTGTTACACTGGTATACTTTTATGGATTATAATGAGGGCACTTCTAATCATATTCACCTTTAATTTCTATAGTATTACTGCAACAATGAATAAAGTGCCTAATTACCTTTCTGCCATGTCAGGGTCTCTTCTTTTTCTAAATATGCTGTAGTAAATAAGCGCAAAGGATTTAAATTCATCTCTTTTTATACTCATCTGCTCGTGTAATTGATTCCCCAGTATAGAAACCTATTTTTTTTTGTCCGTATACCGAAGATTTCTTTGCAAAGGTCCAGCCCCAGCAGGTTGATTACACACTTGTTACCTGTAATTCAATACAGCAGTGCCCTGTTTACAAAGTCCAGATTTCCTGGGCTGTCAGTTAGGGCAATCAGCACAAAGACCAAGAGCTTTTGGAACTAAATAAACAATGAGAAAAACATTCCGGGCTGCCAGTAACCTTCACAGGTAATTTAACAGCCTTTGACTACAAGGCATCAGTTGCTGTAGATGTCTGGCAAATATGAAATCTGACATTCTCCCTTGCCATGTTCTGCCAATAGGTCCGTGTGTAATCTCTCACTGAGGTTCACTGCCCCTCTGCTGCACTCAGCCAAACCGCCTTTATTATGACAGACGCCCACACCTGCATTCTGTCACTTACCTGCCGTGTACTCTTCCGAGAGGATATGGCAAATTATTTAGAATTTCAGGGTTAATGAAATTAAAAGTCACTCCCTTGTCCCTTCTGCCATTCCTCTTCCTGGTCAGCAACCTGGCCAGTACAGCCTTTTTGATCTCCTCTTAGAAATGTTTAAATATGAAGAAAGAAACTGATTGATCAATTTTGCATAAATTGGCCTCTGTTTTTACTGGAAACAGCGAACTGAGTTACCTCTTTTCTAGATGACCTTTAAGTATCGAGCAGATTACTTTATTAAGCTTTGCGTTTATGTATTTTTAATTTAACTTTTTTTATTTTCTGATGTATTTGGTACCTTTTCTGTCGATTTAGATAATGATTAGAACAGCTGTTTTAAAGACCACTGATGTATTACAGTAGACAAAAAGTACCCATGAGGAGAAAAAAACACAGACAGAGATTCATCTGGGTCTGTGTAAGAAAAGTTCATATGTTTTACTTCAGCAGTCAAATCTCTGCAAGCAGATGAAGTTAATGTTATCTGTACAAGTTTAAAAGTGCATCTGTTAAAAGAACCACCACAAAAAACACGTATAATGCTTATTGTTCATATAAACAACCCAAACTATCTGACTAATGAACATTTTCTTGGGTGCGTGCAACATGCTCAGCTCGTGAAATCATACCTTCTTTTTTAATTATCCCTGATATATAAATCTGTAGACACCTTGCAAGCTGTTATGAAGAATCTATTGTTTCATAACTTTGTACAAATATAAGAACTGAAATTATTTGAAAAATCTGGGGAAATCTGTTGTTTAATTATGTTTTAACCAGAAACTGCTTCCCTGTTCTATTTTTACACTTTCACTGATGAGCACCTTGTTGTGTTCAGTGTAATAGGAGATATCTGAAGGTGGTGTGCAACAGGCACTCCCCGTTGCTTGATTCACTGTCTGCCCTGCAATTCTGTCTCAGGGAACATGCTTGTGCAGCTGTAGATAGATACATATCCACGGCTAAACCCCAAATATATATGTTTAGTGTTAGTTTAGTTCTAATTATTTGCTATGTCTGACTTGGCAATGAACATACAGATTTAAATTATATAGACATGGTTTGGGCATAGCAAGGGAGAGGAAGGATTGTTATGTTGTGGTTTGGGTTTTTTTTTTTTTTTCTTCTTAATTATATTGTTCTCTGCAAAAATGGAGGCTGGAACACTGGCAGACCAGAAGCAATTTAGTAAAAACATAAATAATTCAAGTGAGAAATGCTAAATTTGTTTGGGGATCCCTTAATATTTGGTAGCCTTTCTGTGGTCCCAGGGGAGCACGGAAAAGGATAACAACAGCACAGTTTTCATTGTGTATTAGTGTGGTCAGGAACAACACTAGAAAGGCGATGATCTTACTAGGAGCAAAGTATTGTAAAAATTTAACTCATTTACAATGTGTGGGCATAGCAACAATTAAAGGTTCTGGTGTAGAAAGCACTAATGTGATTATAACTGATCCAGGCAATTGGGCATAGCACAGTAACCTGTAGGAAGCAGCCATGTCCTATGTGGCCTAACTCATGGAAACTTATGGAGTGGACAGTGACAACCTGGTATTTATAGTACATTTCATGCTAGGGGATCCATTCTATAGTCAGGATGGGTTGCATTTAACTGTTTCAGCAATGACAAAGTAGTGAACTGCCACAGGAAAGTGCTTCTGAGGTGGTGTAAGGTCCCCCACCACTATGTTGCTCATTTAAAAGTTGAATAATCACTACACCTGGATTATAATGTACCCTTATTTGGTTAGGTTCATCATGGATAATCAGTGTAATACTTCTAATGGAAAGTATCACTTGGGAATCTTATTTATTTATTTATTTTATTCTACAAAATAATCCATACTTGACAAGAACTGAAATAATTTTAAGGCCCAGTCAAAAACGTGATCTGCATGGGTAGCTACGTTTATGTTATGCCCTGAAGTTAGCCCTAACCTGAGTGAGAAATAAAGTCTCTCTGAGCTCAGCTCTTTTACTTGCAGTCGCTGTGCTTCCTTCTGCATTCCTGAGCTAAGTTGAAGTACCCTAATGCACCTGTCACCAAAAGGATTTTTTTTAACATGGTTTGTCACAGACTCTTTAAACACTTCTCAGAAGTGCAGCCACAAAATGTTTGCTGCATGTTTGTTTCTTTTGCAGTGTTAGAAAACTAACCCCAAGGAAAATTGCAGAAAAGTATTGGAAGACTGGTGGCTTCTGAATTGCAGTAGCACACCTCACAGTCTTTCCATTAGCGACTGATAAATGATCCTGCTTTGAGTTGTAGCCGTTCTCGCCTTTGTATATTAAATGATGGGGGTTTTTTCCTCTATGTGGATGAGAGCTAGATTTAGAGACTTAGGCCTAGTTACATTTTTTAAGTGAGAACCAACCTAAATTGCTAATCTATTAGCAATTTTATTGTTATGAGTGGGTTTGATGCTACAAGCAGTAACATCTGCACATAGGTCAAAATCAAGTGGAGGGCTTATGTTAAGACTCAGCCTCATTTTAAATGTTTTTGAAGGCATTATGACCAAGAGGATTTGAATAGGTAGATGTCTACAGCAAATATTGGATGTGCTTCCACTCAAATTATAAGCTGATGAAATTTTGGCCTATGTAGGTCTCTTTACGGTTATGTTTCACCTCCATAACAATATCCCATACATTTGAAATACTTAGATTTTATTAATTTGATTATACTAGTAATTTGACCCTTTTTAAAATTTTCTTTTATTGTGTTTTATTTGTGCCTTATTTTGCCACAGAACTCTCCCAGTGAATGGTGCTTCATAAATATCAGCAGCAACTATGTTCAGTTTTAGAAAAAGGGAAAAAAAAAAAAGCTCATTAAGTGAAAAAAATTGTTACTACTTGATTTAAAAGAAGAAAATACAAAACCCAGATTTTGCATCAGGAGCTGCAGCTACTCCTGTATTTATCTATCTTCTGACTGAATGGAAAGCCCTAGCTACCACTTACCTCAGTAATGTCCATTAAGGATACCCAGATAACACAATATTTACATATTGTTGCTTTTGAAGTTAAATCTTTCCACAGTCTGTTGTTAAGTTTGGTTCCAGTTTTCATTGTAAACTTCTTCTCCAATATATCTCATTTGGCTTATCATGCACAGTAATCTAACAGTCAGGAGTGGTCAGGAAAGGGGGAGAAAATGCTACTGAATCTTGAACTTCTGCTGCTGGTTTCCCATTCCCCAAATAGAGAGAAAGCATCTGAAGGCAAATCCACTATGGTCTGCATTGGTATATAAAGTCTGGATAAAGCTGTACACTGTTAGATTTTTCCTGAAAAATCTTTCTTCTTCTATTTTAATCAATTGCTTCATACCTCTTTACTTCAGGACAGATTTAATACTGCTGTTGATGTTTTGATATCTCTGGAGTGTAATGTATTTATGTTACAGTATAATTGTGTTTTACACTTCTTTCTTTAACTTTTGATTCTCAAATTCGTCTACCCATTTCAGAGGGGAAAACAGACTGAAGATATTTTAACTGTGTTCTAATGATTCCTGACTCTTAATTTTTAAACAACATATTAAGCATGGGGTTTTGTCTCTTGGTAATATATCAGTGGAATGGGATCAGGCCACAGTTCAAAACAGGATTCTCACAAATCAAATTGATGTATTTTTCAAATCCAGAAGAGTGTTAGAACTGGCAAAGGAGTTCTTCCTTACACCTCATTTTCTGTCAGGAGGTGTTTGTTCATTTGTTTGTTTGGGTTTAACTGAATTTATGATCATGGATGCCTAAGCAGGTTAACTTAGGTTAGTAGCAAACACTAAAAAGTTGTTTCTACACCAAATGAAATAATTCATAATGCAAACACACATTAATTGAAAAATTCCTGCTCTGAAGTTGGTAATAAGCACAAAGCAGTATGAATAACAGAGTAGGAGTGTTGCACAACTTCAGAGATGATTTAACACATACTGAGTACCATTACTTGTAGTGTCCTTTACTAGCATTGTACTTAAAATCAGTACACCCGCCTGAATTAAAGATGACACTTTGGACAGGCAGGCAAGAAAATCTGAAAGGAATGGAGAGAAGATGGGGGAGAAAGCATCATTCATGTTACCTAGTCTGTTTTGTAAATGAATGCCAGAGGATCAAAAAGCAATACTTTATAAAATGTATTTCTAAGTTTTCTTTGCCATGTGTAGGGTCTCTCACTCTTTTCTTTTTTTTTCTCCTACATTTTCTTTAAAAATGTCTTTTTTAATTATATCAATGACATTAGGAATTCTAGGTAGAAAAAAATGTAATCATACAAGACCCATAGTAACTCTGACAGTATTTATGATGAGGAAACAGCTGAAATTTTATCAGAATATAGAATCATAGAATCAGATGTGTTGGAATTATCACAACAGAATTGTCACCACAGCTAGCTTTACTTATGCTCCGGAAACTTCAGGGTTCTTTTCTGGGGGAAAGAGGGAATGGTATGCTTTGGTTTAAATGGGGAGTCCTGTTTTGTTTTAGAAATTCCACAGTTGGGAAAGTCTGGTTAAACTCTCAGCTCTTCTGAATTTGTATTTTCTTGAACACTGGGCTGCTGCTTGCCCAGAGCATTCAGTTGCAGAGTCAGTACTCTGCAGATTGTCTGACTCTGTTCCAGTATCATCAACTCTCACATTGAACTGTAAATTACGTGGTAATTCATATTTACCTTAAGCCTCAGCACTAGAGTTGAGGTGATTGTATGAGAATCTTCTATTAATTTTCCTTTTTTTTTTTTTTTCCTCGAAAACACTTAATCTTCATTATAACAGAAATATACTTGACATGACCCTAGGACTTAGCTTGGGCACAAGCTTCTGTAACTTCATCTCCTAATTTCTCAGTGGTTATTGAGTAGTGAGGTGTGAGTATGTTGCTGGCAAAGCATGGCACCAAGCCCAAAGGAATAATCCTTGTTATCTCCATGCAGGAAAGGCTTGGGCCCTTTGCTGTTCCTCATGCCATGTTGGCTTAGGCTTGATGTTATGATGGCTAGAGGCAGTAGCAAAGTCTCAGGTGGTAGAAGGGAAGAGGAAGAGAGGTTAGTCCTGGGGGCAAAGAAGCGCAGCAATGCAAGGGAAGAGTTTAAGAGTGGGAATGTGTGACCTGCAAAGCATTTCCTAGTTCCTTATATGAGGTTCTACTGGGGAATCAATTTTTCCTGCTGTGTTGGAAGAAGGGGAGAGGAAGTATGTATTTCTATAGCGCTTGTTTTGTTGACTCCTTCTTGCTGCAATCCTTTATACATAGAATCACAGAATGGGTTGGGTTGGAAGGGACCTTCAAGATCGTATAGTTCCACCCCTCCCTGCCATGCAAAGAACACCTTCCGCTAGACCAGGTTGCTCAGAGCCCCATCCAGTCTGGCTTTGAACAGGAAAGGGATGTCCACAACTTCCCTGGGCAATCCATTCAACTGCCTCACAACCCTTTGAGTAAAGAATTTCTTTCTAATATTTAATAAAAATATCTCCTCTTTTGATTTAAACAATTCCCCTTTGACATGTCTCTATCTGCCCATGAAAAAAAGTTGTTCTTCCTCATTTTATAAGCCCCCTTCAAGAACTGAAAGGCCATAATGAGGTCTCCCCAGGGCCATCTCTTCTTCAGGCTGAACAATTCCAGATCTCAGCCTGTCTTCATAGGAGAGGTGCTCCATGCCTCTGCTCATCTCTGTGGCCTCCTCTGGACCTGTTCTTAGAGGCCTTTCTTGTGCTGAGGACCCCAGAGATGGACACAGTACGCTGGGTGAGACGTCACAAGGGCAGAGTAGAGGAGTAGAACCACCTTCCTTGACCTGCTGGTCATAAAATAGTGTTTTAATAAGGTGTACAATCCCATTTTTGTTCTGGAAAACTTTGGAAAACTTTGCTGTCGATGGCTGCCTGCCTACATATGCCTTCTCCCTCAGCTAAAAATAAACTTTGCCACCTCCTGTCATTTTACAAGGAATGTACCATTAATGACCATACCAAAGAATGGTTTAGATGTTACTCACTGCCATGATAGGAGCCATGCTGAGGAATGCATGTAACTATTTACTAATGAGGCTGTTGGTTCTGCTGTTTCTGAAACTGCTTTATATAGAAAACATAACAAAGTTTGATAACCTGCCCATGTTTATTTCCTTACTGCATCAGCAGTAGCCTCAAGTGTTGTTGAGCATGTGAGGTCTTCTAGGATATAGGAAAAAATTTAATGAATCTATTGATGTCTTTTCTCCAGCATTCTTCAGCAGCCCATACCTATCTGCATGCTGAAGGCAAAGGAATCCCTTCTAAGCTGACATAGAGCTGGAAATCTATGTTAATTTTCTGAATCTCCATCCCCTCCTTGTCTATGAAGGCACTGGTATAAGATGAAGGGATAACATTAGGTTTACTTGGAAATGTGTTCCTGAAAAATGTAGCATTACTGCTTCAACTTAGCCTTAATGTTATTTGGATGCTAGCATGTATCCTGCCTATAATTGTTCTTCCAGAATAAATCTTGCAGTTTTGTATTCTCTCCTCTAAAACAGGTTGCTCAACATTTAGTTCTCTTCCTTTAAGAACAAACGTAGTCTGTCAATGGTAATATATAAACAGATAGCTGTAAGATGCATCACCATAATACAAATCCAAGCAGTATTTATTTGCCACAATCACTGATTGCACTGATTGTGCCCTTAGGAAAAAAAATGTTCCTTTAGAAATGTACAGATCAAATGAACACAGCAGTTACAGAAATGTGGGGGGATTTTTCTTCAAAAGAGTTTGTAAAAGAAAAAATGGGAAAAGTTACTATGAGTAACAGAAAAACAGGATTAAGATTGGTTTTCAGGAAGTAAATGTATTTAACTAACTTTTAAGGTCTGAAATATATTTTATCATGGAATTTGGTTAAATGCTCTCTGTGTGTGCCTGATTCTGGAATGTGAGCTTTATAAAAATTCCCTGAAAGCAAAGCATTGCAGTTATGTTTTTTTAAAGATCATTTTTTTGATGTAGGTTTAGTATCACTGTCACAGCATCTAAGGCTTCTTTGGAAGAAGCTACGTATCTAACGGATTTATAAAGGGATTGCATCATAGAGACTTTAGTGATTGATTTGTACATACTACAGCAAAAATTGCAGCAATAAAACAGATCTTACCCCAATGACAAGCTGAAACAAATAAATTTATTTATTTAGATGAATTTAGTACTCATGAAAAGAGCCAGATTGACAGCCACAGAGACTTAATACCTCTATTCCGCAGATCAAGTTCAAAAGAAAGTAGTGCAGAATTCTCATGTGGCCCTGCTAATGTCTTAACCTTCATCTGTAGCTACTACCTTTAGACATGAGTAGTTCAATTTACATCCCTATTCTCTCCTTAGACTAAAACTGCCAACAAGAGTGGCAAATATCATGATTTCTAGTTGAACAGAACTGCCGACTGATATCACAGGAACAACTTGCACTCTTGAGTAACCACAGATCTGGCCAAGATTCAAAACAGTGTGATGTATATGTAGGTTTCCACATTCCTATGCTGAATGCATAGGTGCACCAGACTTTGGCAATAGCATGTCTGCTTTCTTCTGAAGCTTACCTCATCCCTCTGCCATAGCAGCCATTTATGCTTTTGCATTGTGATTTGAATTAACATGCATTTAAAGCAGTCAACCTTAGTTATTTCTTTGGAAAGGTCAAGTAAAATCATAATCCTGTTGCCAAAATTCCCCCATACTGAGGGACTACCAAGGATAACAAGAGTAGGGGTGTAATAGTATTTCATTGCTAAATTTAATTAAGGTTTTCTTAAGGTCAGTAATGCAGAGATGTGCCACTTTGTCAGAAGGATCTGTTCCAAGTCAGAATGTTGATCTTAGGTGAGAAATAACATATGAAATATTTTCTGTAGTATTCAGGTTTTATTCTGGTTTTATGTTTTAAAGCTGTAATGTTGGACATAGTTTAATTATGCTTTTCCCTTAAAAGAAAGTGTGTTATTTGAGCTACTACTAGTTGTTTAAAATGTAAACCTTAAACTGAGAATAGGAAAACTGTTCTTTTGGGATTGTTTTTACTTGCAGATGAGTAAAAGAACTTACATACCATGTGGGTCATAGTTTTGATCGGGATGGCAAAAATTATCATTGGCTGAGAGAAATTCCATTTGAGTTCACTTTAGCACATGAAAAGCACTGCTGTTTTTTCTGTTGTTGCTGTGGTCAAGTTAGTGGCTCCTGATACAACTTGAGCTGTAGAATTTGTATAACACTGCTATGCAGAAAAATAGAAGTGTATTTTTGTTATCAAAAGTGAACAGTCTTATTGTGATACCAGTGATACTCTGTTGTACTGTCCAGATGACACAGCTCTTCTAGATATGTTTGATACTTGCCTAATACCTTCATGTTTTAGGTGAGATCTCAGCTCAGTATTGCAAAGTGACATATCTTAGTTAGCATGTATGTATCCATTAACAAATGGTTTTTTGCTGGAGTTTACCTTGTAATTGTAGAGCTGTTTTTGTGGGCAAGTTACCTGTGCTTTATGAATTCTATTCTGCTGTAACTTTCCTTAGAGGGTAATAATACATATCTTTAAGTGAGTAAGTAAGATGGGTTGGCAATAAACTTAGATCAGATCTTTCCAACAGTGGCAGTCCAGCTTCAGAAGCTGTGCAATCTTAAAATTCTTAGCTTCTAAAAGCACTGTTGAGAACTATAAAAAAAAAAAATTTAATAATTTTGGTAAATGATCATGTGGTGATTATTAAACTAATATGTAATTAGCATTTTCTAACGACAATCATAATCTTGACAAATGCTTTCATTCATTTTTTTCTGATCATTAAAGACTTTAAAAGCACTGATTTTTGTTAACTGAATCCCTTGGCTATTCATCAGTGATGCAATTCAACCTAATACTCCAGTGGCCAGTAATCAGAGAGTTGCCTAATAAGTGAGAGAAATTTTATCATTGTCTTTATGAACATCAGCTTTATTTCTTCTCTAACACAGCAGGTAGATAGAACTGTAAGAACATCCAACTGATAGTTATTTGTTCCTTTTTTAAAAGGCTGAATAACACCAATTTTTTACATGACCAAAATTCAACCAATACTTCAACAATAGTATGATCTTTGAAGTTGTTCAAATACAGGGCTTTTTTCTTTCTTTTTTTTTTTTTTTAAAGTTAAACAAGAAATGGTTTTCAGTCTTCTCAATAGATCAGAAATACTGAAAATGGCATAGCTAAATGTTCTGTTATGTGCAGGCAACATATCCTATAATCATTGCTGATGTTTGAATCCTCTTGTTTATCCCACTGCTTGTGCCAGATCCTCTCTCCTAGCAATTCCTTGTAGTTTTTTACCTATGCCATGGCAGAGATATTCTTCCCATTCTTAGCTCTCTGCAGCAACTCTGCAGCTGCTCAGGTTTCTGTCCTCACTTTACTAAAGCACACCAGAATTCATGGCCCCACTGCAGCCTCCTTTTTAAAGCATGTATGTCCAGCAGAGTCTCAATTTCTGTTCTTTTCCCTGCACTTGGAATGCGATTATTTTATATTTACAGAATGTGAAAGATAAAACAAGTATGCAAAAAGTATAGCAATGTAGTACATAGTCACCAAAATATTTCTGTTTGTTTACTTTAGATGTTTGAGTTTATGCACAGCCAAACGGACTTCAAAAATAAAGGACAGATGATCAGAAATGTGGATAAGGACAACATGTTCCTTTGCTTTATTTAGCATTGAGCATATTAATGGGTGCTCAATAAATGGTAATGGTTTTGGAGACATGATGATTGATGTTTCCTGGATCAAAACATAGAGGTTTTGTTTAAGAACAGCCCAGCTGGCAGAGTGATCCTCTTTTGAAACTGTTTGTGATCAAAATATGTCAGAGCTGTATCTATAAAGTACAGTAGGCAAGACTTTTTGTCAGTGGATTGGTTAATTTATTTTAACAGTACACTATCAACTGTATCTTTGATTATTCATCCCTCCTGTCACACCATATTCCTATCAGTGAGTTAAAGTGCTGCTCTTTTCTCTGCTTTCCAGATTTTGTTTCTTATGTTGTAAACATACTGCTCTCAAAAAGGGCTATATATTTTTTGAGTAGGAACACATACAAGGTACTGAAAAGAGAGCATTACATATTTATTTGTGTACAAAATTGTGCCACACGCATACTTTGGACAGCTAGTATTGAGAAAGAGAAAACTATCATCCGTCTTCTAAGGAAGCCATCTGTGTAACTCATCTGGTGCTATCGTCCCTAGTCAGAGCACACCTCAGTGTGACTGGTATAACCAAATACTCCCAGATCAGAAAATAATCATGTCTCTTACTTTGTCGTCTCAGCTGTTTGTTCCTCTTAAAGAAGCAGTGCTTTTTGTTTTGGTTAGGAGGAGATGGCTTCCAAATTAATGGCTTCCGAGGTCTTTAGTACAGGCACTGAGCAAAGCCAGTTAAAGCCATCCTTGATATTTCCATGGTTAAAGTAATATGATGGAATTCAGATATAAAGTAGGAAAATTTAACTTTGGTTTCTCTCCCTCTTTTTCTTGAGGCCACCTCTTTCTCTCCCCTCTTCTCTCCATTCAGTTCTTTTTTCACCTTTAAGGAAAATAAATCAATTACAGTATCCTTTCTGACCTTTTAGTTTGTCATATATATTTTTCTTTGGGTTTTTTATGCTTCTGGTATACTCTCAAGAGGAAAGTAAAATTTCTTAAGGAAAGACTCCCAAAGTTGATCATGCTTTAAAAAAATAGAAGTTAATTTCAAATATTGGGAGCATATTTACCAGATAAATTATATAAAATGTTTTTACTTTTTTCATTTGGAAACTTTGTATTTCCAAATTTGTATTAAAATGATTTTTTTAAGTAAAACATGAAAAAATGTTTTGTTAAAGAGTCTTTAAAAATCTGAGTCTCTCCATGGGACAGATATGTAAATATCTAGAGTACACATTTCTTATTGTACTGATGTGTAACAGCAGGAAATCTTGAACTGGGGTTATTGACAAAATAGATTGCAACAGTTCCAAAGAGTAGCTCAATTGTGTCTGAATGCATTTAGGCAGCTTTAATTCCTGAATTAATTATACAATATACTGTAATGCTACAAAGAAAAAGCCATTAAAGTCATCTCTGTCAAAGGGCATTTGTGTGTAGAGCAGTAGATTGTGGCATATAGTCACAGCTGCAAGTCTAGGTTGTATGGGAAGATTGTCTGCCCAAAACCAAGTTCTCCTACAACCCTCTGGTTACAGTGAATGCAACAGAATGTTGGTATTGCCAGATCTACATACTGCTGCATATCTTGGCTTTTTTTCTCTGGGTGGTAATTTCCAGTCTCTGTTGCTTGCATTTAAAGTCACTGAATTTCTCTCTTCCCCCAAAAATGAAAACAAGTAACTGTTCTTACTTAAGCATTTAAGTCTAGAAGCTTGGGACATAACGCCTGCAAATATCTGAGCTAAGATGACTTGTGAAAGGATTGCAGTGATTGGTAGCACTAGTGTTTGGAACAATTTCAAGACAAATGACTCTTTCTGATTGCAGCAACCACTGCCCTTTTCTCTGTCCACCTGTAACAATGGTTGTGAAGGCAGAGCCAGGGCTGTGCTTACTCCTATCTGCTTTTTTAGCAGTTCAGTTGAGGCTCTGATCTTTTAATGACTACTCAATGAGAGAAAACTTGTTTACCCTGTTGAAATGCCTGTGCACCTTGTAAAGAAAGTTGGTTCCTTATGGCAACTGTAATGCAGAAAATTCATCACACGTAGCTTTTTATGAGGTGTGGACATCTGAGAAAAAAAGAAGACAATTTCTCACAGAGGTGTTGTGTTCTTCGAGGGGCAGAGTTTCATGCCGACAACATACAAAACAAGTGGCTGAAGCAATGGCCTGAATACATTTAGTGCGAAGAAATCATGAAAAAATCCTCTTCCCAGTAGCAATAAAGCACCTTTTGATCTGTATTTCTGAATCTGTGCTGTTCGTTGTTGCTTTCTTTTGTTCTGCCTTTGCCTCATTTTTCCCAGACAAGCCTGTTTGCTTTAGCCTGCCTGTTTGGTGCTTTGCAGAGCATCTCTGTAAAAAGGATTTCATAGTGCATAGGTTTATGTGCCATGGAAAAATTCCTCGCAAATACTGTTCCATCATTACTTTGTAGGAGTACGGCACTTCTGCTGCCATGCTGCTCTTGACCGAAAGCATAAGTGGTGTATAGCCCCCTGAATAGTTCCTTTGTGCTGAAGTAAATTTGACTTAAGATTTTTACTTAAAACAAGGATAATCATGTTTGCATGTGGCACAGTTACTTTGGCAGCCTCAGCATCTCAGCCATTTTATGCTCCCTCTTTTTTTTTCTTGTTATTATAGCAGTTGTCCAAACATACAATCACGTGGTGCAATCTGTCTGGAAATTTTAATTCTGATGAGAGCAGAGGTGGGAAGAAGGAGGTGGCAAATTGAAGGTTTCAGTATTTTAAAATCAGCTTTTGCTTTAGTCTTCTAAGTGTTCTAGAATCCTCCACTGCAATCACTACTTACTGGGAAGTATAAGTGGTCTCAGAGATACAAAACTCGAAACCAGTATTAAGTCAATTTGGTATTTGTATGTCATGGGTTTCATTGTAAATCAATCCAAAGCTGAGCATGCCTTTCTAACCCAAAATGTGTTTGAATAAGCTCAGAGACCTTTAACTGCAGTGGCACTAGCAGGTGCCATTAAATCATGTAAAATATTATTATTTGAGTAGTGATCCTTTAAACTAGGCTATTTAATATATGCACTGAATATTATACGAAATTCAGCTTTTGTGGAATTTCAAGCTTGTGGCTAGGGACACGGAATGGAAAGCACTGACTGTTAAATAACATACAAATTAACTATCCACAAGTTTAACTCTAGAAACAGATGAATAAATCTGTCAAAACTGCCTATCCTCCTAAAAATATATTGTAATCTTAGCATGTTACTGTAACCTAGTAAAAACTTGGTGATATCAGCATAAATGATTTTATCTAGTATTTTTCTTTTCAAGATAAATCCAAAGATGTTAAGATCACATTGGTTTTATGGTCATATTTGATATATGACAGTATCATCTATGTCTGCAGAATTTATGATATTAATATGAGGAGAATGGTGGGCTTATTATTATGGGTCACACAGAATTACAGATCCCAATAACAGTACACCTAAAAAAAGAAAAACTGTCAGCTGAAGTGTAGTGTCAGCGCCCGTCTTTTCAAGCTGTTGTAGCTCACATTAGAAAGAAGGCCATTTTAGCTGGGAGCATAACAATCTCATTGTATTAATCATTTTCTGTGTTTAAGCAATGTGAGGATGTCTGCTTTCAATGACAGAAATAAAATCCTTGAAGGGAACAGTCTGTGAAATAAACTCTGAAGGGACAGTGAGGCTGCCTCTCTTTACTCCCTGTGGCCTAATTAAACAGTGGAAAAGCCACCATAAAAGAAATTAAATTTAAAAAGACAGATTAGCAACAGGAAGGGTGTGGCAGCATCTGATGTGCATACAGTGCTCCATTTGCAAGTATCATGAAGAGCAGCGGTGCTAAGAAGCAAAGTAGGGAATTGCTGATCATAGATCTTTAAAAATATTTTCTCTTTTGGCAATGACAGGATTCTCTAGTCTGGTTTAGTATTTTCCTTTTGCAATCTTCTGCAACAATGTAACACTAAGAGAAAGAAAGCCATACATCACCAGGTATGCTATTATGCTGGTAATATTTCATTTATAAAAATTATATGAATAAACAGTTTATAATCAAGATTTTAAAGATGATTCTACAGGCCTATACACATTTTCCTGTACATAAGTATTAGCAGTGGACCTGGACCTTTACTAGATGATTTATATTTTTTTTAATTGCTGGTTTTTATATTGAGAAGGTCTGTATTTCCAAAACCAAATTCAGCCATTGGTTATCTTTTTGAAAATGGGAGAGATTCAACTGCTGTGATCTGTGGAACTCATACATGGTAAAGGATTGACTTTACTTGGGTAATAACACATGGTTATTCCTGTCTATGACTGATACAGTGCAATGTAACTGGAGGAGTGTGAAATACAATGATTTTGAAGGTAGAAAATGACTATAGGAAAATTGCTAAGACTGTTCTTTCTGGTGCAGTGTCATGGTCTCCATCTTCACACCTTTGCTGTTTGGTATAATTTGTGTTTGCGCATGGTATGTGTTTACACTAACCTGCTGTTAATGCTGACACTGCTAGTGAAACAGCATCAGTGGAAATCAGTGCCCAAGGTGCTCCCCTCTGTCAGTTGGAGTTCCTCTTTTTCCACTAGGAGTCCTTCCCTTGCAGAGCAATACAACTCACTCATTTGGTGAGGTTTTCCTCTGCTCATGTTTTATAGCTCAAAAGTCCTGGGATGTGTTCTTCACGTAAGAGCATTTTATATCCAACAGAGTATACGTAAGTCCAGGTCCAAGCAGTGTGCCTTAGTTTACTCTCTAAGCCAAGAGGAATACTACAGAGCTTGTTTATTTCTTTCCAGAGCAATAATATGTACAGATCTTTTATCCAATAAATATTGTCCTTTTGACACTTAGAGGCATGTGTTTGGGAGTGCACTGTTGAGGATGAGCCATAGCTATATAAGGCACCACCAAACTTAAACATTAGTCATTATGGAAAGTTTCTAAACAAAATTGACGAAGAAGGAGACCAAAAAGATCTCATGCTCCAGAAAATAACTCTGTCTTGGTCACTAAGGCCAGGTGCTGATTTCTCAAGTTGGAAGTCGGCTGTCAGCCCCCCAGAACCTCCAACCACCAGTCGGTCGCAGAAGCTCTCTCAAGGACCCCCGAGTTGGCCAGTGGAAATATCCATAGAAGCAGTCTGATGAATGGCTTTTCCTGCTCAATTTATGCATTGTTGCTTCAAGAAAAGTGGTAAAAGTGTTTACAAGTAGTTGCTGTGCCTACAGGTACTCCCTTTCACATAGTGCAGACATCAGAGCAAATGGCCAGTGAGCCAATGCTCATGAAGGAAAATAACAGGCAAGAGATTTTTTAGTTCCCTCATCCTCCCCAATATTCTTGGAATGGTCAGTACCAAGCTTCATGGAAAGTGCTTCATCCAATTTTACGCAAATATCATCACAAGCAACAGGGAAAAAGGGGGGAAAACTTCACCATGACTCTTCTGTATGGGCCAGACAAATTACCCGAGCTCACAGAGGAAACAGGACACATTGTTTGAGGTATCGTATAGTGAAAAAATTCCCTTTATGTGCTTTTTGTCATTAGAATTTATGTCTCAAAGACAAGTCTTCCCGGAGACTTGCCTACAACATTTAGCCTTGCAGTACCTTGAGTAGCATTTGTCTTTCAGACAAACTCTAGCCAGTCAGGATTGAAAGCCACCGCACAGAATGGACTTCACAGGTTTAATTCTTAAGGCAGTAAATGTTCCGACAGAAATACTGGGTGGGTAGAATTATTTTCTGTTGGTTTTAAACGTAAAAAAAAAAAAAAATTAGATATTTCATCAGCATGCTAGAGCCATACATTCACTGTTTCTGAAAGCCACCATCACCTTTCACTGTTATTGTATGCAGATTTTTCTGTTACTGAGTAAATGCTACTGGACAGATTTTTGATGATTCTATGTGAACGGAAATACTAAGATTTGGGGAATGAGTAAAGGCTGCTTGGTGATAATAAACAGAGGAAAACATATGAGTGAAAAAGCAGTTGCTTCTTTATGGGTATTGGTAATTGGTATCTATGGCTGTATGCTCATTGTGTTAGTATCTATCACATTTGAGTTTTTGTAAGAAAACACGATACTTGAAATGCATGTGCATTTCTCAGTGTTATGATTGTGATTTTCATATGTCCCGAAAGACAGGCGTATTTTGTATGTATTACACTTTTCTGTGCTTTGTTATTGCCAGAAGCTTGAAATCAATACCGCTTTCTCCTTCTGATAATTAAAAGGATGGTTTATCTTTATATGGATCTTTAATTTTAATAAGCTAATAATTCTGATTTTAGCTACTATTATCTTAATAGCTAAGCCTTCTTAAATGTTTTTATCGTAATTCCTTTGGATAGTGTTGCCATTTTTTCGGCCTGCGTGAATCCTTGCTCTATAGTGACGTCTGCTGGAAATGGTAAACTGAAATGTTCAAGGGCATATTTAAGCTTTTCAGTTCAGGGTAGCCTGCTCCTTTCACACGTGCGAAGTATGGACTGTACAGAAAAGCAGAATCACATTTTCCCATTCCCTAAACAGGTGTGGTTTCTGCATTAGACTTGGTAGAATTTGGGCTTTATCTGTCGTGGACACATATTTTTTGCCTTGCAGCACATTCCAGCAGTGTAATTTGTGACATGTGACACTTGTTTTGTGTTTGTCATAAAAGTTGATAGTTAGAAGTCGTCAAGTTTGAGAAATAAGTGTTTATGCTCTCTATCAGATCCATACTGAGGTGTTCAGATTCAGTTATTCAGCACTTCTTACTGACAATCCTGACACTAATATTTAGGTAATTATAGAGAAGTCAATAAAAGAAATTTATACTTTTAATCTGACATTTAGAAGTAGGTTATATTCGCTTTATATCTTAAAAAAGATATAACATTCAAAATAGACAACAGACATCTTGCATTAGAAGTAAAAAGGAAAGTAACGAGCCTATTTTTAAATGAATTTGAAAAGCAATCTGATTTTAGTTCTTGCAATGCAGAGCAAATAAAATAAAAACTATCGTACTTTATTTACTAACCGATGAATTGAATTGTCCGCCTTTTATTACAGATATAAAGCAAAGACTATGAAGAGGCAATCATTTTTGAAGCTATCAGACTTTCAGTAACATATCTCTTGTGGTTTAAATAACAGATAGTTTAAGTGTTTTTCCATTACCTTCGTGTAAATGAAAAATGCATAAAATATTTTAACAAGGCAAAGTAATCCAAGGAGATTGTTATTTTGTGTTACAAATTAGGTTATTTCTGTCATAAAATTAAAGGAAAAAAATCAACGCAAGGACATTTCAGCTTAATATCATTTACCAGAAGGAACATGTAACAGATTTAATGAGCTAGCAGGTCACCTGAATCCAGCTGTTTCCGACCAGCTTTATGAAACGGAGAATGCAGCTAACGGTAGGAGGTAAGCATTATTACAAGCTCTCAAGGAGTTACAAAATCGATTTCTGCTTGAATGAATTAATTTAGATTATCAATTTATAACCAGCTACACGAATCCCATCAACTCAACAATTCAGTGAATGATCAGGCTCAGCCCTTGCAAGAGCTTAACAATTAGAGAGCTCTATAGTTATCTCCTGTCCTACCGTGTTGCTAACAAAGTTCCTTAGTTTGACAGAAAGAGAAGGAAAGTGTTTGCTTAAGGATATTGCAGGAGTGAACCACATCTTTGGTGAGAGAAAAGAGCAGCTACCATAGAGCAGCTGTGTTCTTGTGTCTTACCTTCCTGGGAATTCCTCCAAAGATGACTGAAATGAAGCAGTTCTTTCTACTAGCAAAAGAATATGACCAATACAGGGAAGAGACCAAACCATCTCATTTCAATCATGTACTTGTAAAGAAAATAACAAAGGATAGGATGTGAAAACTAATGCTTATAACTGTCATGTACTCTAAAAGTTTATACCTGTAGTGGTATTAAAAATGTCTTGCCTTTTTGCTGGAATGTAGCAAGGTGGTTCCTCTGCCTCCCCATTCTAGTGCAGTCATTTAAACCTGTGCAAAGATAATGTAAATTGCTGCTAGTCAGAATGTTACTGTTTTACATTTACTTTGCACAAGTGTTAAATGATCATTCAGAATGCAAGTCGTTGGTGATTCAGAGATTTAGACTGTTCATGTTTTAATCTTTGACTTCTCTCCGTCTTCTAATATTGCGAAATGGTTATGAGTGAAAGGACATTTGCTGTGCATCAGTTACTGCTGTCTCCCTAAGTATAAAATACAGTGGTTACTCTTCCTTGTGTGTTCGCTCAGTTTTGGCACCATCTTCCCTGTCTCAGAAGACAAGAGTGGTACAGCAAGTACAGCACTTCAGTAGCAGCATATGATTTACCACAGGGGCATTAAACTTAAATAAGTAATTGTGTTTATAAATTTCCTTTAACAGGAGCTGGGATTCTGGGTTTAGTAATACATGTCTGTGGTGAAGTATAAAAAGGTGATCAGCTGTTAGGTCATAAAGCCTTGAAAATAATCTCAAATTATTACATTTTAGGGCTGAGGAAAATCAATAGGATTATATTTTTCTCCTTCTAAAAGGTACATTTGCAGTGGAGTGTTCAAAGAGTAATAGGCATGATGGCTTCTGTTAGGGACAAAAAGAGTTGCACCTATGTCATGTGGGAAGTATACCACTAAAAAGACCTCTGATTCCTGACAGTTTTAAACCACTGACAAAAATTGTTAAATAGCTCTGTTGCCCTTATGCTGTAGGAAAGTGGAATTTTTTTTAAGTACCGGAAATGCATCTTCTGGACAAACCTGGATATGTTCACATGGGCTACCAGTACTTTTATTTTATTCTCAACTGTAAACAGCCTTCTCTAAATTCTCTCTGGGCAGACAAAAATTGAAGACAACAATACAAGTCTGTTCTAGTAAAATGGTTAAAAATTATGAGAAATCCTTTTTTTGTAGTCTTTTCTATAGGGTTAGCTCTAATTGGACAATTAAATTATTGTCTTGTTCTTCATTACTATTATTTTAGCAATGCTCTATATTAGCACTTACAGAAGTTTGGTGTTTGTGAGATGGTAGTGTTTAATAGTCTCTGATTTCTTAAGACAGGCATTGTACAGCCATGGAAACATTAGTCCACCCCATAGACCTTATCCTGAAAACTTTTCCAGGCTACACATAGCTCCTCAAGATCCATAAAATGACCCTGTAGTAGGTTAACTAAGTTCATGGGAGGTATCAGCCCATCAAACAGTAAAGGAACTCATCTGAGTATGTTCTTCTTTCCATCTGTACCTATCACAGCAGGTACTATACCTTTTGGAAAATAAGATTTAAAGTATATGGGGCACCGATGAAAGTTAACCTGTACATTATTTTTTACATGGATGTCTTGTGTCTTATACACTTTCCCAACTACCTACTCTAAAAACAAATTTAGTGAGTGGGACAATGCTACTGTTGGATGGACATTTGGGATATTTGCTACTGAAGACACTGTGGCTTTACAAAAGTAACTCTTAGTGTTAGCACTTTCTGCTGTCCTGCATGCAATACTGGGAGCAATCCTGGCTCCCAGTACCATATTACCCAAGTACCATAGCTCTGTCTTCTTTTCGGTGTGAATTTGCCACTGGTTTCTATCCTTCTGTCAAGCCAGCTCCTTCAAAACTAGTCGCAGTGTCAGGGTGATCTCCTCTACTATGATGTTCGAGTCTGAGGGGATAGCTAAATAAATCTCCCACTGGGAGCTTTCATTGAAGAAATTCTTCCTTTAACATTTGGATAGTTTATCCCTGGAGCGTGCTCTCATTCATGGGTGGGCAGCTAAAAATTAACAGGAATCAGAGGCTCAGTGACTTCCCAAATGTTAGTCTTTCACATTCAGCAGCTACTGGGCTGAGATGAACCTGTAACTTTTCCTTTCTGAGGAGAACCTCCTGCCATGTGCCATATGACTCTCCCTTCCTCCTTCATAGCCATAAACATTTAGTAGGTGAACTGCAGAGCAAATCTGTCACAAGGTGAGATTAGTTGCACAGCCGAGGAACGTGGCCTTTTCTTGTCTACATATTTGGCCAAGTAGTTGTAGCAGTCTGTTCATGCACAGTAAGCTAAGTTTTTAGGTATTCTGTAATAATGTCATTGCACTATGGAGAGTTTAACTAGAGAAAAATTCAGGTCTCTTTCGACTGTTGTGAGGAAAGTCCACACAGTGTTTTTCTCAGTATTTTTCTAAGCGATATGCAAGTGGTTCCCAGTGGTTGAGGCTGCCTCAGTGACAAGGCAGAAGAGTGTTACAGGTGAGACAGCCAGTATCCTAAGCACAAAAGCCCTGTGAGACACACTTGCTCTGAGGGCCACCATGGGTGTTTCTGCATCTTGAACCTGGAAAGAAGATGCTGCGTCAAGATACCTGAGCAGCTGCTGGCAGAGGTGGCTTGGGGTAGCCAGGTTGATTAGCAGAGATATTCCCACAGAGCTGGTGACAGCAGGAGAGGCAAAAGGGGTAGTCTAGCATGGTGAGGAAAGAACTGCTGCCCCAAAGGTTCAAAATGCTAATGTCAAGTTCAGCCACATCCCAGACAGGATATACTGTAATTGTGTGGTGTTTGCGAAACAACCAGCAGAAAAAGTAATAGTGCTGAAAGAAAAGACATAGCTAAACAAGGGGTATGCATTAGGGGTATGGCCTTTGGAAAGCTAAATGCTTTTTGCTTGGGCCCATTAGCAAAAACACTGATATTTGCTTTAAGACTAATGTTTTTTTGTAGAATAAACCAGGTTGGATTAGATAAACTCTGTTTCAGGAGTTTCTCTTCCTTATTATCAAAGTTCATGAGATCTTCAAGTATCTTTCTGGTCAGAAAAAATGATAATAGCCTTGTTATCTGTGGATTTTCCTTAGCATAGTTTCAGAAAGGTGCAAACATATTCATCAGAAGTGATTATTTGCTTAATTATGCCAGAAAATGCTGGTAAGCTTTTAGATTTTCTAATTTAGGCCAGTGCAATTTTTTTCGTTATTTTCATAACTCTAGCTATAATCAACTGTAATTTTTCAAACATATGTTTCCATTTTATTTTATGTTGGCAAAGCCTTTGATTGCAGTCCCTAGTGCTTACCTTAACTACACCTCATAGAGGTTGTAAATACACCTCTGCTCAGCTGCATTGCAGCTAGAGACAGCGTCTGGCAGCAGGCTAGGATGGGCAAATGACCTCAAAATCCTGAGGGCCTATAGCAGCGGTGTTCCACATTATTGATAGTAGCAGAGATATTGACAGTCTGTGCTTGGAAGGAAAATAGGAGTTTGATATGACATATTGTGTGTCTCAGCAAGACTCATAAATAATTTTGACAAGTTTTTGTATGCATGGGAAAGTCCTTGATTCAGCCTCCCATAAAAATAAACTTCTATTATGGAATGTATTTGTCAAGTGGCTGTGTGATGGATGGAGCTGCGTTTACCCCTTGGCAGTTCGATGAGTTTTAGATGCACAGCTTACCAGAGAGGATTTACGGGCAGTACAGAAATAATTATTCAGTATGAAATACATAATTCCTGTACCTGAATTTTCATTTTTTATTATATTTTGTTTCTGTTGCATTTCTGGTCTTTAAGACAAAAGGCCTTGCCATTTTACTTGGAGCTGTTGTGTGTTTGTAGTTTTTGTTTGGAGAAACTAATTCAAGTTCTTTCACACACTTGTCTTGTATTTTGCTAATGGAATGAAAGCTTTTAATAAATTAGACAAAGCCAGGAAAGTTTACATTTGAAAATTCTTGGTTTGAACAATAAAAACTCTCTTGAAGGGATTTCTTATACTTCTAGAGTATTAATAAATAGATTAAATTTAGATTTTTATGCCAGCTATTGCTCATATTGCTCTTTCTTTTTTCTCTTTTTTTTTTTTTTTAAACAAAGTAGTAAACTCCCATGAAGAGGTCATACCTTTCTGATATGGAACCCAGTGTACTTGGCACATTTGTTGCATTCTTCCTCCCTCAACTGTTTCTTAACCTTTTTTTTTTAATTTTCACAGTAGTCTTCCTTTTCTGTCAGGGCTGCCTTCATATCTCTTCTTACTCCTGTCATTTCTGCCTGTTCATTTCTTACTCCTTTCACCTGTCCTGTTTTCAGTCATTTAACTTTTTCTTTAAACTTGCTCTCTTTTTTTTTTCCTCTTCCTGTCTTCCTGGTTGAAGGTTCTCCCTGCTGTTAACGGTTTCTCCAGCCTTTCTCCTTTACTTTCTCCCTACTTCTCCAGTCTATTTCTTCGTACCTTTTTTTCCTCTTTGTTCTCTCCATCATCTCATGTTCTAGGTTATTTTTATAGTTACTTTATGACTTTTTTAACGTTTTAGCCTCTGCCCTCTCTATTATTTACCACTCCTAACAGTCATATTTTCTTCCCCTGTTTGCAACTTCTGACCATGACCTTCTGACAAATACCAGTTGTTCAGTGTTTCTAATTGGTAGTCTGCTTGTCTTCCTACTCACAATATGGAATTTCCGAAAGTTGCAAACATGGCATTTTTTAGTCATCCGTATAGAACTATGGATAGTTCTCCATATCCATTGTTGAAGATTCACACTGTCCTTACTCCCCAGGAAGAACAGTGTAGTCCTGAATGTGTTAACAAAGGTTTCTGTTGTAAAAAAACCTCAAAACACTACTAACTTTGAAAATTACTTTCGGCATATAATATAGCTAAGAGATCCCACTCTTCATAAGTGGGAATTATTGTGAACACAGGATTCTTTAAGAAATAGTAAACTATTTTTAAAAGTAGAATATTTATTGTAAGACTTCATGCTGTTTACTATAGCTTGTAGATATGGTAAATTAGAATTCCTGTTCTTCATTCAAACACATTCGGAGATTTGTGTAGAGCAATTTGGATGTAAAAAATGTGCCTGCTCAAACAGTCTGTGGAAATAAGACAGTATGTTAATCCTTGCAACCAGCACCTGGATTTTAAAAATTGGTAGCAATTAGAGTTGTGCTACCCTCATACATACAGACACCTGGCTCAGCTGCTCACACACAGCTCACATGCTTGGATTTGAGCTGCCCTCTGATCTGCCGCTGCCCCTTCAGGAGCTCATGGTCTCCAGTGCCTCCTCCAGCCTGTTTGCCCCAGGTGCACCTCTCGAATAGCCTTCAGCATCTCAGATGCCATTAGACTTTTGGATGTGGGCAGCTGAGCTGATTAAATTCTGTTTGTTTGTGTGCAAAGTAATGTTTGGTATTTCTTCTAACGTATTAGGATTCAGTTTAAGTTAGGAACAGGGAATCAACAGCAATCTCATTTGGGCTGAGTTAGTAAAGCTTTGGAGAACACCTAAGTAGCAGGTGCCTTGCAGTCAGTTACATCCTCTGACTGTCTGTCTGCATATATGGGGCATTGTGATTTTGACTCTTTATCTCCTACTGGAATTTATCCACAAAAAACCTACTTTTAGTACTTTTTTGTAAACCGTGTTTATTAGTGGTCAACTCCTGCCCAGCAAAACTGCATTGCTACTTTTGCTTGTCTAGATAACACATGTAAACAGGAGGAAGGACTTAGTCTGCTACAATTAATTATGCCGCTGCGAAGATCTAGCAGAGGTGAAAGCCAGGCAGTTGTGAATTGTATTAGCACTCAGGCATTTGTGTTTATGCTGTGTTGTCTTGCGTAGGTCAGGCCATCCACGCTGTAGAGCTGGGAGTTAGAGCAGAAAGTGTTCCCCATTTTCCTGTCATCTCTCCTGGGAAGAATATCTACTAAGGGGAAGGAAATTCAAGTCCGTTAGATTGAGACCATAATTGGAAGAATCTCCTTCTTCTTTAAAAATGTAATCCCATAAGGCTGTTTTAAATAGTTACCAGGTTTATTGAGGTATCACTGTTTGCTCCTTGACAGTTGAAGGTCTATCTGTACTTCCATTATAAACCTCCTTAATAGGGAAGAATTAATTAGGCCAAATATTCTTGGCCTAAATCTTACTTAAGAAATCCTCATCCAGAAGCAAAAAGCATTTATAGAAGGCTTTTTTTTTTTTTTTTTTTTTTTTTTTTTTTTTTTTTACTGCAATCCATTTCTCTGGAATTTTGATGCTAAAACAGGGAAAGTAATATTCTATAGTTGTACCGGCTTTTCTTTCCCTGAATGTCTTGGGAAGAGGTGGGGGATGGGGGACAGTTAACTGTAAATCTGTAAATGGTGGCGTAAATGTGCACTTAGGGGTTGGATTTTGTTTTATTTTGGGGGCTTTGGGATTTGAGGGACAACCTGTTAAGTATGTATTTATGAATGTCTTAAAACCTTCCTGTCTTCATCTTCCCTTCATCCTTCTCCCAAACCTACTGCTTCATTTGCAGATTCTTTTAACAATATTTTTATTACGCATTCACATAGAGCTCTGTATTAGCAGTGTTGTATTAACATGATGCTTTCTAATAAGCATCCAGCAATTTCTCCATGTGCAGTGCTGTGTCAGAAGTTTCTATTACTAATATCTTCAGGCAGTTTCATTTCAATCCATGTTGTGCTTCAAGGATCTGTTGAAGTGCACTTCAATGCATCTGAAAACATCCTCAAAATAGAACAACATGGATTGAAATTGAGGGGCCTGGAAGCAAACCAGAGGGGACAATAACAACTTAGTAAATGTCTTATTTTTCTCGAGTCTCGCTTTCTTTTTTATACCGCCATTAAACACAGAAAGCTGAACAACAATTAAATACTGTGGCTTCCTGTAGCAGTGTGGTAGTCTCACTGGAAGAAATAGTGTCAACAAATCTGAGAAATACGATTGATTGTTGCCTCTGAACCTATGTGGTTGTACTCATCTGGTACCCAGATTTCAAAGGGTGAAACTGGAAGTGCTCTTGCTGATTTTTAGGCCACCTATCTGCATATACAAACCCCCTTATTTTTATTCAGCAAAAGTAGCGTATGTAAGTGTACTGCATGGAGATGCAAGATGGGAGTTGCTCGGCAGGGTACCTGTTACAGACTTTCAGCTTTCATGTACTCCCTTTCTTATGAGGATAAAGGAAAGAATTAAAAGCTGCTTCCTTTCTCTTCTTTCTGCAAAAACTAAGATGAGTAGCAGTGATGGTTACTTCCAAAGAATCATTTTAAGTGATTCTTTATAAGAAAAGAGTTTGTAGAGGACAATAGATACACATTCATGTCAAAAAAACGACAAAAATTCTTGTTTGTTTTATTAGATACAAATTGGAAGAAATATCTTTGAAAATATGTGCATGGCATATATGGCCAAAATTCTGTACAAGATTGTACTATTGCTGAGCTGGGTGGCAGTAGGTACCCACGTATACAGTTTTATAGATAAAAGATCATCAAGGTTCAAGGTTGGGATCGTTCTGTAGACATGTAAGCTACATTGTTTTCCTAAACCTAATATCTCCTGATTTAGTCTGTCCCTATGAGGAGATTTCTAGTTTGCGTATTTCAGAGGTAAAACTCAGAAAAATGAGCTATTGGTGTAATTGATAGCATGATATCTCACTTAATTTCAAGAGAATTTGAAAGACAACTTGAGGGAACTGACAATGCAATGCTCACCACAGTGAGACACTGATACCCAGTGAATATAGTTAGTTCTCATGTATGTATGTATGTGTCTGTTTATGTATAATAATTACTATAACAGTGTCCATAATTTACGGATATAAATGTGGTCAGTAGTATCTAATTCACTTGTGGCCAAAAAATATGAGAAAAAAGGGGAATGTGCCATTCACTAATACGTGCTCAAGACAGAAATCCTTTCTTTTTTTAGGGATTAGGTCTGTTTAAAAGTGGCTGTGGAACAGGCTATGTATTAATAGGAGAAAGTCAAAGTATTTATAAAAAATTTGATTAAAAACTTGTTGATATTTTATTACTTTTTCTGTATGTTTGGCCAGATTTACCTTTTGGAAAGTCTCTTTACACTGTTTGGTTATTCCAGTGGTAAAACTCCCTGAATAATGATGGTGTGTAAAAAGGGTCCTCAGTTTTGAGAGTATCCATATACTAAATTGTGCTGTCTTTCAATCTAGGAGCAATAGGTTACCGGCAAAGGACACTTTCCTCCTAGTTCTTCAGAGTGCCACAACTTACCTAAAATACTGCCTTTTAAACTAGAGAATTAGATCACTGACCCTCTATTTTTTTCTGTATTTAATACAGCTAAAGAAGTAAAGAGATTATGGCCTACTTTGTTCTAAATGTTTTCAGGTTGTGAGTGGAACTGAAAATGCTAATTTCTTTACTAGGTAAAATCTTAGGGCAATTTTTTCCAAATACACTGGGAAATCTGCATCTAAGTAGTGTTAAATACAGTGTACTGAAGTTTGCACTTCAAACCAGAAGTTATGCCTTGGAGGTTTATTTTAAATAGAGTAGGCTTTACCAGTTTCAGCTGAACAGATTTACTAGTGGAAGTGGCTTGTGAGTGATTCCATACAGTGAAGTTTCTAACTGGAAGAACTAGAACCTTACTTAGGTACTATTTGTCTTCACTAAAGAAGAATTTAAAGTCCTTCTTCAGAACGGGTGGATGTTTCTTAGGTATCCATATTGACATGCAAGTGCTTATAAGTCCCTTTTTATTCAAAGTCAAATTTGGCTCTGCCACCTACAGTTTAGAGGTAAGAAAAGTCATAACAAAAAAATCTGTTGCTCATGACTAAGAGGGCAAAAAAGTAACTTTGTAAAGCTGTGATTTTGTTATAAACCAGAACCCAAGGCCTGAGTGGCAGTTCAAAAGATTTCAGTTTTATTGTTGTGTGAAGCTCGCCCCTAACCATCTCCAACTTAAAACGTGGAGTCCACAGCCCAGGCTTTGCCTGAAGAGATACAGTCTTGAATTTGTGGATTCCAAGTGGTTTCTTTGCCTTCTGTATTTTTCCATCGTCCTTCAGCCAAGCTCAGGAAAACTAAACTTGGCTTTCTTAATATCACGTAAAAAGTCATGTAAAAATCTAGAAAATTACCATAAAAAAGAAAGAAAATTACTCAAGCAACTTCGCGTACCTTCTCTAGACACCAGACAAAAGAGAAAAAAAAAAAAACTTATTCTTTGCCCTGAAGCTGAGTTGGAGTATAATGCACTATCATGTTATCATCATTAAACTTTAAAAAAGAGGAATTACAAAAGTTCAGTTTATAACTTAAGCTTTGTGCTGTTGCTCAGCTCTGTAGTTTAATATATACACGTAAATTTTGGCATAAGAATTTCACATCCTTAAGGATATTTTCCAATTAAGATGTGAAGATAAAGTCATCAGAAGTTACAGACAGGAATTACAGAATATTCTGAGTTGGAAGGGACCCACAAGGATCTCACCGAGTCCAACTCTTAAGTGAATCAGTGTGACTGACATCTGAAGTGGATCAGAAATCAAGTCCTGAGGCAAATGGAACTGAAGAGAATAAGATACTTTCTTCAAAGCCAAGAACAGTTTTGAGCAGGCCAAGCCATGAGTTGTGTTCTAATGCTGAATTGCATCTTAGTCATCCCAAGCTGCTCTTTTGACTTAAGAAGGGCTAAATCTAAGTTAGACTACCATCAGCTGTTAGTATCAGAAGTTCTTATTGTGAACTTTGTTTACGGATGAATGAAATCTGAAGTCTTCATTGCAGAATACTTTGTTGTGTGTTTTTTCTCAGTTCCCACCTGTGGAGAGACATTAAAGTTTTGAATGAACTTTTTTTTCCTTTTGGTGCCATGATTTCTTCTATTTTCTGCTTTTCAGAAAGCATGATTTGTTTATTTGTGTGAGACTATGTGTTATAAAAGGATTAACTTGTTAATTGTTTATTTCAAGTGCAGTTTTAAACAATCCTGTTTAAATGGGTGCTAATGCTTTTGCTCTGAAAGTTGCCATGTTTACTGCCATAATAAGGTGACATCTTTTTTATTATCTTAGCGTTTTTCCTGCAGAAAAAATTCTTTTTTTGAAACTTTTTTTGATACATTGCCTATGCATTGATCTCCGTTTTGTGCATTTTCTAACCTCTAATATGTTTTTTGTGCCTTATTTCATGCTAATATGTTTTTATGTGCATTTTCTAACCTCTAAAGTGCCCTTCCAGTCCTACATTATAATGTATGAACATGATTACAGATATTGAATTACAGGAAGAGCTTTTTTTTTTGTAAGTGTCACGACTGTTATTAATCATATTTCAACTGAACAAATTTTTATACAATAAATTTTGCTTCATAAAAGACTTCAGAACTTCATTAGTTTGTCTATGGAGTCTACGAAGAGCTGAATTTTAGTCATTCAGCTAGCTCTCTGTTTCCTAACCTTTCTTTAGAGTTTCAAATGTCGATGTATTTTTAACAGTACATAGTAAATACATGCCAATTTCCAAAATCCTGCTGCATCTGAATTACATTTCGATTTTAGGTGTTTTTTTAAAACAAAGGGCTTTTTATTCTTCTTTTGATATCACATGGTGGAAAAGTAACTGGCATGGATTTTATCAGACTTTCCATAGACCATCACCAAACAGGGGCCAATCATGGAAAATCACAGCCAACATGACCAAAAAAAAAAAAATTAAGAAAATTAAAACAAATTATAACTGAAACCAGACTACCAAACTTTTTGACAAACAAACACTAGGTTCTAGTATAGCAGTTTATTCAGGAGCCAAGTAAACCTTTTCATGCTACGTGATGGGACATAGGTTTCTAAGCCAAACAGAATTACCTTGTAGACTGCAATTTGGATAGCCACACTCAGTCTTTTCTTAAGCTTTGTGTGAGCTTTATGAAACCTGCAAGTGACTCTGTTTTTTTTTTTAAGCAAGATGTTTAAAAAAAAGTGTGTGGGGCAACACAAAGGTAACCTGTTTTTCATCAGTTGTAGTTAGTGCTCTTTGAAAGCATAATGGTTTTACAGATACCACTGCTAGCTAAATAGAAGGTAAGCACAGAAGAGAAAAGATGGAAGGAACCTCAGAGAATCCTCTAGATGCAATGTTCATGCATCCTGTCTTGGTTTGTTTCATTCCTTATTTGAAACTCACTTCTCTCTGCAGTTCATTCTAGGCTACAGCTGACTTGTTTCTACCTTCCTTTATTTCACTCTCCACTGAAATATCAGAACCTTCTCCTCACTGTTCAGTGTCATTCGTTGGTTGTGTTTATTTAATCTCTCCTTTCTCAACTCTCTCCTTTTTCCTCTTTATTCTTCATGATTTTATAATGTACAATGTACAGTTAAACTGGTGCAAACTTAATTTAAAACAAGTTAAATGCACTCTAGAGCAGCTAGATATATTTCACTGTAACCAGAGGAACTGAGATAAAGCTTTCTGATAAAGGCAAGACCATAGCAAGATAGCAATCCTCTGAGCATGTAAGGAAAAATTTTAATTTCAACCACAGTAGTTCTTTCTCATCTTGCATTTTTTTGCTATTCTCTTACACCTCTTTCCTTCAAGAAAAATAATAAGTTGGTCTTCAGTACAAATTTTGACTTCACCTCGTTTTTCTCATCCCCTCTTCCTTTCCCTCTCCAAACGCAAGTCCAAAGAGGAAGTTAGACTAGTAGTTCATATTTTATGCCATCGCCTGTGACTTTGTTCTTTGGGTACCAAAACAAGTTGTTCTGTACAATAATAAATGAGTAGAATCTGGGTTTAAAGTGGATCAACCCAAGAATCTGTTCCTTTATGAGCATTTTTTCTTTTTGTTTCTCTTATACAGCATTTTTTCAAGCACACAAAATTGTAGTATGTAAAATTTATTAAGTTTTGTTAACATTCTCAGCAGTTACTGAGAAAATTGCAAAGCACAGTTTTGTATGGGCTTTCTTTGGTTCTCCTTGACTGATTTTAGTGCAAGTTTCAAATACTTTAATGATTAGTGGTTCACCTATTCTAATATTAGAGGGTCAAACTCAAAGCTGAAACAGTAATTTTCAACTCTTACTTGGAAATAATTTTTTCTCTCTAAAATACATAAAATAGACTTTTGACTTAGTCAGAACCCTGATTTTGAACCTCCTAAATTTCCAGGACTTGGAATTTGTACCTGCATCCAAATTTCGTAAGTGAGATCAATTTCCATTACATTCTAAAATCAGGAGGGGAAAAAATACTCTCTTGAGACATTCTTTGATTGCATATTTCAGTCCCTATTCTGTGTCCGGAACTAATACTAGATCAAAAGATTTTTAACTGTTTACATATGAGGATGAACAGGAAAATATTTCATCAGCACCATTCCAGCCATTTCTTTCAGTGGTCTTTTAAATAAGTAATACAAGTTTATTTTAAAAATACTAAAATTGGTTAGCTGGTAGTTCCAACCACATATCCTTCCCAAAATTTTTTAATCTTTTTAGCAGTCTAGCTGGTTATCGTGAGTTGAGACTGGTTTTATTTTGGGGCTTTATTCTTCTTTTTTACCAACTGGTGAAATGAGGAGAGTGGAGATTACATGACCGGCAGCGGCCACAGAGTGAGTAAGTTTTAGAGCTAAGAACTACTTGAGCTGGTTTTTTCCATCTCTTGCACCAAGCAAGGCTGCAAATGTTTGGCATCATCATTGATGGAAGTGACTGCTTATGCTTTTTTTTTTTTTTTTAATCCAGATTGTAATATAAGTATGTGGCCTATAATAGTTGTTCTTTTTATTCATGTTCGGATTCATTGTGGTCTTTCAAATGGTATTTACATGAATCTGTGGAAGAGCAAAACATCATGGACTTTTAAAATAGAAATATTAGGCAATAAATAGTGTAGCTGAAAAATCAATAATAAAATGTAGGTGGCTTTTACTGCTATTTTAATTAAGTCTGGATCATGTGTAAGATTGCATAGAGACACATAGGTAGAGCTGCTTACCCATATTGAAATGTAACTCTAATATACCATTTGAAAACGAGCTGACATGAAACTTGCTATAAAAAATGAAATATTCTAAGATATTCAATATATCTGTGAATAAATGAGATGTGCAGAAGTAAAAAGGGAAAAAACAACTTCAAGTTGTCTAAAGAATTACTTGAAGATAATAGAGAGTTTTTGGTTTTTTTCTTGTATTGATTATTCCCAGAACTTGAGGTTTCACAGTTAGATTGACAACTGAGTTATTTGCCCATACCTAGTGACTGACAACAGATAATGGAAAGGCTTTTACCATGATATAACAGCAGAGAATAATTTCTAATTTACTACTATAGTTCTCATCAAAAGTACCCTAGCAAAAACAGTAGATTTATCACTTCAATTACTGGAATTTCACATTTAGTTTAAAGAGACATGTTTCTATAATGTGACAGGCTTTACAGATTCTGAACTTCTTCAGACATTTCAGCTATCAGAGTAATCAGGAAAAGATATGAATGAAAGCAATTGTTTTAGTTTTATAACTTTCAGTGCTGTCTACTGGCAAGAAACGAAACAGGCCGTAAACTGATGGTCTTTGCCAAGTCTATAAAAGGAAAAAAGACATTCCATATCACGGTCTTTTTACTTTTTTTAAACCAACTGTCTGATACTGGGTGGGAATAACATTAAAATAGTATTCAGGTAATATCTACAAATTAACTTTTATACATATATTTTTTAAATTAGCCACCTAGTGATGTAAAATGTTGTTTACCTCAAAATATATTGAGTATATTTTTAATACATTTATTCATATCACTTCTGTCCAGCTTGCATGCCTCAAGCTATGAGGGAACTAAAAGATTAAAAAAAAAAGGCTAACATAAAAAACAAACAGTCAACAATCATAGGCTTCTGTACTCTAAAAAAAGTCGATGTGAATTATTTTAAAGCTGATTTAAAATATTCTAACAGGTAGTGTTTTCTGCTTTTGTGGAAGATGGGGTGTTCACTGCGTTTTTTGAGGAGCAAGTCTGTAATTTTTATAATTCACCCCCCACTTATTGGTTGTTCTCAGCTTGGGAAACAGCAAATGCTACATGTAAACTGGGGATGCTGGGATACTTCTTACGTCTGGACTTCAGTACTCTGGATGTGTCCCAACTTCATGTCAGGGAATATCTGGCCACAGACGTGCTCCCATGTGCCCCTTTTCTTTTGCTTCATAGAGTGCTCTGATTTCTTGTGCAAAGGCAACCTTTGCCCATAAACTATTTGGGAATTCTGGATGCTCCCCAAAGTGGGTCCCAGATCAGAGCACTGAGGAACAAAATGGTGGTGTGTGGGTTTGTGTTATGGTACCCTCCCATCAGTCAGCTTAAATGCAGTAAACAAATCTTAGTGCAGTACTCTGCTATACTTTCCATTTTATGGCAAGATAAATCAATGCATCAAAGGAGATCTAATCTGTCTCTAGGTTCACTTCAGGAGATTTGGATCTACCTCCAGATAAATAGCCTTTATCCTAACATTATGCTTATGCAGACAGACATACCAGTTCTCCCCAAAATTTCCCTTTTGCAGACAACCCTTGGCAATATCTCCCATTTCTCATTAAATAAAAGGCTTTGAAGGAAACTTTTATAATGGATCCCTACCAGAGAAGGTCAGCATATTTTCATGTGGGATTCCTAGTTCTTCTGCAAACAGAGCCATTACTCGTAAATACAGATTTACTCAGAGATATTCCTCCTCTCAGACCAGAGAGCAGGAGTGTAGGGCTGGGAATCAAACCCACATTGCTTGGAGTGCATGCTACAGAAGCCTCCCACTGGTGTGCCAGGTCAGGTGTGCTCTATTGTGTTACCCACACAAAGATACTAGCATAGCAAAGTACTGTAGTAAAGCCTCACCAACTAGTGAAAGCAGTAGGGATTTTCCCGCAGCTGTTGCAGAATTCATAAAGAAGTTCACACAATTATGATATTTGATATAAATTAAATGCCATTGCACGTGGTGCCTCTGATGGTCTGATGATTGCTAGGGTGCAGCTTGTACCACAGAGCGTACATTTACTGGCAGAAGGGGAGTTTATCTATTCTGCAATATGTGAAAGGGGTCTTATTTGGGATTTGGTGTAGTAGAGCACTGTAGCAGTTAAGCCAGCTCTACAATTTTATTGCCTGCTACAGCTGAATTTTCAAGAAAGACTGTGATTTAAATCACAGAAAGGAAGTATCTAAATGCTATATATGGTGTCAAACGTGCATAAGTGATTGAGCACATCTGTTTATGAGGGACAATACTTGAGTGATAATGTTTATGAGGAGTTCTATTAGGGTGAATAACATAGCTGAAGGTTAAATGCCTGTTTGGATTGCTTTTATATCCATCGATTTAAAGTAGATCTAAATAGATTGGTCACAAATTCCAGGTTTGGGTTTTGTTTGTTTGTTTGTTTACTCTTACAGAGACCGGGGAGGAAGTTTTAATTAGTTCTGTGCCAATGAAGTTCTAACCTCTCAACCTTAAGAAAACAAACTAAGGGACTGTAAAATCCTAAATTGGCAGCCCCAAATGAACCTGCAGCTCTTCTCTGGGTTATATAGATTCTTCCTCCCAGAATTAAGGTAGCAGTATTTTGGAATAGGGCTAGCTTTTATTTATAATGTTCATAAAATAGTATTTCAGACATCTTAGCAGCAGAAATGCTAAGCCTAAGTTAAATTTAGAATAAGTGTTTTCTTAAGAAAATTTTTTTTCAAATAATTTCATCTCACAGTCATGTAGAATGGCAGATGTTTGCAAATCTTGGTGTAAAACTGATTGAAATATTTTAAGAAAACTGAAATAATGTCAGTGGCAAAATTTATTTTACCAAGTGCAGATGTAAGACATCAAGTTCTCAGACTGATGGCAGAATTAACAAAAAACACCATCTGGTTCAATAATTATCTGAGAATACCCATATTCTTGGATTTGTTTTAATACCACTTAGTTCCCAGCTTTATTTTATCAGTGTTTGCACACCAATGAGACTAGATTGTGCAAAATGAAGACTACTTCCATCTGATCATTTTTAAAAAAACAACGTGTTTTTGCATGAATAATGAATCTTTGAATTGTTACTAAACAAGCAAATTATTTGCGTATGTGTCACATCGGTTATCAAGTTTGCACATGTGACAGCTTCAACAGCCGTCACATAAAATGCATAGAGCTTGTAACCATATGTTTTTGCTTGACAAAAAGCTAAAACTCAGGATCAATTTTCAATATGGAATGCACAAATTAACACTTTAAAATGCACCACAAATTTGGCAAAATATGCAGAAATAGCGCGTTTCTAGATATTAACTGATATCTTTGGATTCGACCTTAAGGTATTCCATCATTTTGATTAAAAGACTGATTTCTCATAAAACCACAGTCTGTTGGAGGTGCAAAGCCAATGACATTTGAGCATTCATATATTTTCATAAACTTTGAACAATGTCAGTGAGACACCTCTTCAATCTTGGCCACACAACAGCAGGGTATTCAATCTTTCTTTAGCTTAAGACAGAAAATTTGAATATCAGCATAGGGTTATTAATGTGACAGTTCACATGGTGTGCACCATGTTGATTCTTAAAAAGCAGATCTGTGGAATGTATAGAGCACCCTGCTTTGTACTCTTGCTCTTAAAAATCCAACAGAAAGCCTTAAAATGTGTTTTTACAGCTTGATCGTTGCATTTTTAGTAGTAAAACATGAAGAGAATTGACTGCAGTTTTACACCTTGAAAGTTCCTGGTATTATTTCTGTGATTATATCATCTGTTGTGTTTAATATTAAAGAAGTACAACAGATCTCATAGTGTATTATTTAATTCTTTTTGTTTGTAAGAAAAAATGGCATTAGCAAGTGACTAAGCAGCCATGCAGCTAAATATTTAGTTACACCACCTCCCCCTTTTTCTTGGTTGACTTAACGTCTGTCCAAATTTATATCATTCCAAATAAATAGACACCCCCCTCTTGCTTATTTCTTTAAATTCAGATTTTTGAGTAATGTAATGTTGTTCAATGTAAGCATGTCATTTTACATTACATCATGTTGTAGGTCAGATGCAATGTAACTTTTTATGATGCATTGTAAATGACAAAACATGCTGCAATATGTGATATGTATTGGTACGTGCCCCTGATAACATCGCTTTTTCTTTAGAGTGTTGTCGCCTGAGCAGCTTGGGAGAAACCAGATGGGCTGTGAGGGGAAGATGAGCAATTCTGTCTTGCCCAAACTGCAAATGTGACAACACACTGTTAAGACAGGAGACAGCGAGGTGCATGTGTTAATATAATACAAGGCACCCACAGATGTCCCAAAGTTTTCATTTAAAAAGCCCTGTTAAACAAACAAAACCCAGAATCTCATCCTATTTCCGTGACAGTTGGAAGACCAGCTATTACTCTTACACAAAGTGGGGTACAAATCTGATTGCTTTTAGATCCATGGGTGCCTGCTAATAAATACTGGCTACCTCTGTACAGAAAGAAACAAGAAATGAGTCTTTCAATTCAGCCTTCCAGCTCCCTCAACAATTCCAAATTTACTGTAATAATTTGATATTTCTATAGCATCTCCTGTCTCAAAGGATGTTGAAATCTGTTAGTCTTCCATTGCATCCAGAAGGCTTCACTTCCTGGTGAAAACCAGCTGTAGGTGAAACATGAAGGATTTTCAACACAGAGCAACATTACATGACTAATGTAATTTTCAGTTTAAATGTAGGGGAAACACAGATAAGTGTAACGTAACTTAAAAATGTTGGAACTTTACGAGCACATTCTTACTTTTGGAAAATGTCCTACAGGAATCTACCAAAAGTGTCTCACCCTTTGCACCGCATTTCCACCTGCATGATGCCCCACAGTGACAGCAACAAATGTAGTAAATGTCAGTATTCTTAATGGCTTGAAATGTCCTAGTTAGGACATTAGGGGAATAAAAGGCCTCTTTTCCATTGTAGCGTGACCATGTGTGTAAGCAGTTCAACACCAGGCTTTCACTATTATTAGTTTACTCTCACTGTATCTTTAGATTGTGAGCCCTTTCAGTGAATTGCTTTCCTGAGCTTCTGTGTTTGTACAGAGCCTGGCGCAATATCCCTAAGAACAATTGCAGCATATAAATTGTAAATAAAACACTACTAATGTTGCTTAATGCCATGCAGGGGTATCGCTTCATTGCTGACTGAGAAGCTAAAGCAGCATGAAGGTGGATCATCACTAACTTTTCTGTGCACTAGTGAAGGATTCTTCTATCTCATCTCCACCAGTTTCCAAGATTATTAAGGTTGTAGGCATAATGTTGGACCTGGAGACCAATTTCTGGTGCTGGTTTTAAGTGCTAATACCCATCTGTGTGTTTGGATGCATGTGTCTTTCTCAATTGATTACATACTCTTCTTGTTGTGAGGTCGGATGGACTAAATTTTTCACAAATGGCAGTCACACACAGTTACCTTAACAAAAAGTAGTAAATTACATCCAGAACCCTATAAAAAAGCGAACACTAACTTTAATAATTGTGTGTACTTGGAAGGGTGTGGCTAGGTAACATTTTTCACAAAAAGCAAATTTTGTTTACATTTTGTTTTTAGTCTTGGTCTGTATCTTTGGAACACTTTACATTTTCTATGCCTTCTCCTGCCTGTGTAGTTGATCGAGTTATTCACAGCAGTCTTTTTGAGAGTTTTGTTTGAGTTCTGTTCTTTTCAACTGTAGAAAAGTGAAAGCATAGCAAAAAAAAAAAAAAAAAAAAAAAAAAAAAAAAAAAAAAAAAAAAAAAAAAAAAAAAAAAAAAAAAAAAAAAAAAAAAAAAAAAAAAAAAAAAAAAAAAAAAAAAAAGAAGGCAGTAGAAAATTATTTGATGTAATGGTTAAAAATGCCTTAATTTGAAAAAGAAAGACTCTTCTTTTGTGGTTTTGAGGTCTTTATTGAAGCCTTCTAGCAGTGAAGGGGTTTTTTTTTCTTTTTCCCAGTACTTTTAAGGGGAATGTTGCTGTATAATGAAAGAATCTACAGGACAAAATCTTTCCTATTTTAACACAGATGCTGTGTAATGGCTCTCTTCTTCTTGTGCAGTTGTGCTGAGAGCTATGTGAATGGCTGAGCTATTCCAAAAGGCCGTATTTTCATTCTGGGTTGAGAATAGCTGTGGGAAGACTAAGAGCTTCTTGATGCTGCTTCTTTTTCCACTAACTTTTCTTCTTTCTTATTCAGCTGCGGTAGAAATTGGGTGGGAATTGATAATCCTTTAGGAATGTAGCTTTTGACACTTATCTGGTGGATGATAATTAATGCATTCCAAGAGGATTATCATAGTGGACTGTAGTTATAAAAGAGTGACATTCCATTTACGTGGAGTGAAACTTTAATATGTGGCTGTCTCTACGTCTTTTTAGGTGAAATCTTCAACCTCTCAACTCCAGTCAGTGTAGCTCCACCCAGTCCAGCTGTATTGAGAGCAACTGTGGGCACAAGCAGTTTTTACCAGTATGTTACCATGCCTTGAAAGCACAGAAAACCCCAAAATGTTGTTGTTAACACAGCATGTATGTAATTGTTTCTGAGATATTCAGGATGAAGCATTTTGTTTGTTGACTTCAAGAGGAGTAACGTTTGCAAAGATTTTGAAATAGAAGATAAAGGCTGGGGACAGTGGGACAGTCTTTGATTTTTTTAAGCAGCATTTTTTATTTTAAACTTCACTGTAGTATTGTAACAGAATGAAAGTTTCATAGGCAAGTTACTCAGAACTGAGTTATCTTTAAAAACTTGCAAATTACTGTATCTCTTCACTAATAAAATAGTTATTCTTATGATTTATTATAATGCTTTTGGGCAAGGTTAGCTGATCTGCTCTACTGTCTTTTGTGAAGAGCAAAGTAGCCTGTTTTCCTGAAATTGATGGGATTTGGGACTGACTTGCCCATCCCACCATTATACTTGACAGGAGTCTGTCCCCCCACATGAGTCTAGGGAGCATTTTGACTCAGTTGAAAGAGCCAGTTTCCTTATGGTTTTGAAAACTGGTGTCATGAAGTTTCCCATAGTATTAGGAGATGAGTGGGGCTTGCATCTATTTAAAATAGAGAATACTAATGAGGATGATAGCTATAAATTATTGCCTTTAGGTTCCAAGTGTTACAGAAACAGAATGGCAGCATAAAAAGGCTGCAACCGATTATATCATATGTTGCTGTACAATCTAGGTAATTTTATAACCTTATAGCAGTAGCCTCCTGTGATTCAACTGCAGAAAAATTGTCAATGTACTTTTCAGCATACCTTTGCATTTGTTCCTTTGCTCTCCTAGGTTTATCTTAGGGAGGAAGTGTTATTAGCCACCAGCCATTTGTCAGGATGGGCTTTGTTTTCTGTTTCACTGCACTGACTTCTGCGTTGCATTGCAGATGCTATATGGCTGCTAACAGGCTCACTGTACTAATCTGTAGCAGTATCCCTCTCTCTCCAGCAAAAAAAAAATTCCTTTCTTATATTGCATTAGTATTTTTGTTTGGTTCAGTATTAGAGTATATGGTCTGGTTTTGTGGTTAACTACTATTCTGTTATGACCTACTGCCAATTTGCAAAAAAAGGTATTTTTCAGTAGGAAAATAAATGAAAGGTGTCAGGCAATTCTCAGAATTAAAAGACTAGTTTCAGAATCTATACAGAAGTATTCTGTGAGGTGTCCAAGTTGAGGTGAAATTCCTCCAATACATCTTGATGTATAGTAAAGATCATATAAATGTTAAATAAGAATACCATCTCAAAAAATAAATTTCCTTTATCTAGAAAACAAATTTGTGTCATGGAGTTGTAGGTGTAGGAAATGGAAACAATTTTTAGGGTCCCCTAGTGAAACCCACATGAGATACAAGATTACTGAATAAAATAAGTTTTACACTGCTCTGTCCCATCTTTGCTGTGAAAAGCAAAGATCCATTTAAATTGAAATTTGAAGTAGGTTCAAAAGGATATAAAACCTCTACATTTGTAAAAGAATGTAAACTTAAATGTAAATTTATAAGGATCAGAAACTCCTTTTAAATACCATGATGAAAAATTCATCATTAAAAGCTTAATTTTCAGCCCAATAAATGTATTTTTTCTAATGTACCATTTCATGGAACAGTATGATCCTGTTTATATTTTGAATCTCACAAGTGAAGGTGCTTCTGGTATATTAAAGGGTATGTTAATAAGTCAGATCTCAGCTGACATATGTTGCAGTACTGAATTTACACTCATATAATGGATATAGCCCTAGTATTTTAGACAGGGCCTGACTAAAATTCTTGGCATTCCATGGGAAATATTTTTGCTGGTTTCAGTGGGATTCATAGCAGACTAATAGAACTTGCATTAAGGGCAGTCCCAAGGCCATCTTTGAGACCAGAGTTGCGTTCTGCACACATTGTAAGCCTAATGAACAACACCCTCTGATGAACAACAAGAGCAAACCTTTAGGTTGTCATGTACTGTGGCATGCCTGATGGATTAGCACATCACCAGGATGTCTGGCTAGGCCATCCACAAGTATTGTGGCAATTATGTGAGAGACAGAGCTGAAATTAGTACCATGAACACGACAAATGTAGGAGGTATTTTCAAACTAAGAGGCACCCTTGAAAAAATAAGTCAGTGAAAGCTCTCTGATCTCCTATTATTTTTGTTGGCAATATTCTTCTCTCTTTTTACTTTGTCCTCATTTGTTTCATGTCTATATTGTTATCATCTTTGCACTTCTAAGTAAATCTCCGTTTAATCCGGCCATAGGAGGGTGCCATGACAATTTGATGTTTCTTACCCCCTCCCTTGTAAGAGGTGAGGGTTGCAGTCTGCTGACTTTTTGATATAAGTGAAACATCCTAAATAACTCCGCAGATTAATGTTCCTAACGTAGTGTGCTACTTGAATGTTTTGAAATATTTCAGGTGAAAACTTGGTCTCATCATCACCTTAATGTCCTATTCTCTCCTCTTCCAAAAAAAAAAAGTGATGAAGATGCATTCATACATACGCTACATCTGGCTTGATTTCTTTTTCTCTTTCAGTTTTTAGGTTCAAATAGTAGTAATGATTAATAACATAATAGCTCTGAGACATTTATTTCTTCTCTCAAAAAGGAAGTTAGTAAATTTATTGTTTTACAAAAGCACATCCGTTCTAAAGTGTATAGGGAAAATGTATCAAAATATTAATTAGACTTTTCTTTTGTTTTGCTAGTTTGCATTAGACAGATGGAATTCTGATCTTTAACAGCATCATGACTCATGAAACTGCTTGTGTACTAAAATGCCATTATTAACACAACAGTAGTTTTCAGCAGTTGGTAATTATTGGCATAATTAAACATTTATCAAGAAACAAGTATTTATCATTCATTAAACTTTCATTAAAAATCCATCTTAGTACAAGCTAGATTAGCCAGTGATTTTCAAGTGATAACTTCTTAACTTCTGGCAGGAACGTAGAGCATTTTGATGGCAAAGAGAGTCATGTATATCACAACCTTTCAGGTTTTGTAAATAGTTATAACATCTCAGATTTAAGAGTGCTATTTTTAAGCATTCTGTAAGACTCAGACAAGCAAGTACTTGGCTATTTTCTGTAGGGTTTACTAAGTTTGGCACTTTTTAACAGTGTATTTGGGAAAACAAGATGCTCTTGGCCGTGAAAAGCCAGTGCTAAGTTTGCTTTATAACTGCATTTACACAACTTAAATTCCTTCGCAGCCTGATATGTTTACATATATTGGGACATTAAAATTTATTTTTGTTAATGGATCATCTCATAAAATCTGCCTCGTGATTTTGCAAAAGGATGGAATCTCGGGCTAGATATTTGTCATTGGGAAATCTTGAAGAGATGTCTGGTCCTGATACAGTATTTTCCAACATTTCAATACTTCTTGTCGTTAAAGAAGAAAATATGCATATTTTCTTATTAAAAACAAAGAGACCCATTACATCTTTGAAAGGTTTTGGTTTTATTTTGCAGAGTGAAGTATAAGACATTATACCTGGCCTGCTCAATTTTGACCAATTCATTGAGATGGCAGACTGATTATTTTTTTGCACGTTTAGATACGAATACAGTAATTTGTGTGAATTTCAGCTTGCAGAAAAATAAGATTAGTCAATGACCTGTAGTCCCCTCACATTCCAGTTATCTTATTTAACTGTTTTTAAGTCTTTTCTCCTTGGTTATTTGTTATTTTCCTCAGTTCTCATCTGCCATTCCCACTAACCCTTATTATCAGGGAAGCACTGGCTTACTTAATCTTACAGCTACCGATTGGCTATCTTACTTCCCAGCCCTTTGTTCCTTCTCTTGCTTATAGGTACAATAGGATGTATTACTTAACCCCTCCTACACAGTTTTGCAAGAGGTACCAATTTGGCAAGGTTAGTATAAGTTTAGAATGCTATAATGTGATTGTCTAGATTGTGGTGGAGAAAAAAACAGTATTTAATGAGCAAGACTGTCTCAGAAAGCTCCTTCATGTACATACAAGAGCTTCACATCTTAGCCCATATTCAGCAACTTTGTGTTTTCTCTTGGGCAAAAAATTTACTGTATCAGTGCTTTTATGTCACAAGAATGAATTGAATTCGTACCCTTTAGTGCAAACAACAATAGACAGAGTGGTAACCTAGTGGAAAACAAATAGACGCCCCGTCCCTTTTGGGGATTCAGAGAGGTTCAGAAAGATGGAGCTGACGGTAGAGAGGTGGCAGATAAAAACAGGCTGAAGCAGGAAAGAATCCTGCGGTCATTTATTACCATGCCATCTTCATAGTGTTTGCTGAACCAAGGTGCAGAGTAATGATTCAGACAAATGATGTTAATAATAATAGCTGGCCCTTTGGCAAAAATGGAATACCTAGTATTGCAGCATGAGACCTAATCAGATTCTCCCAAACTTGCTTCAGACTGATAGAATTTTTTGTCATCAGGTTTTCTATCAATAGATTCTCCCTGGATACTATATTTTTAAAGGAAGCAAAGTGATAAACTTTCATTTTCCATGAAGGTAAAACCCCCAAGATTTTAAATATTATGATATTTAATTTATAGTTTAAAGCTAGTTTTAAAATACCACATTATTTCTGGTTTGGTTTTGGTGGAATTTGAACTGTTAAAATCAATGGTCTCTGCAAGGTACTTGTAGTAATGATGGATTACTTGATCACATTTAGAAACTTTCTGGAGTTCATTATCTTTTTCTTTTTTACATAATCATCACAGAATTCCCCTTATTTATTGTAAGTGAATAATAGTAAGTATGCTTTACAGTACTTTTTGTTGCACTGGTAAAAACGATCTCCTTATAACGCCTAGCTGTGGATTTTAAACAGGGGGTGGTTGCTAGTAACTGCTGATCTGATTAATTGCTTTGGTCTGTTGTTAGGAATTTGTAGATAAAAGAACATTTACACTCAGAAAAGCTTACTAACCATTTTGTACTTTTCAGGTATGACATGGTTTTGTTGTTCTTTTTAATAGTACCTGCAGGTTTTAGGCGTATAGGTTGCAATTATTTTTATTAGCTGTTTTTCTGTTAACAACATAACCAACATCTGTTTTAATCTAAACATCATCAGACTTATTAATTAGGTACATTTTGGCATCAATTTATCACACATGCTTTGACACTTTTGATACTTGAAGCATAAGCTATTATGTGTAATGAAAAAAAAAAAGTATGATTTGGAGTAAGTGTTATACATCATCTGTAGGGGACAATTATGTTGGCATGTGGGAGGTTAATGTACACACTCTAGATTCCTTTGCTTGATTTGCTGTTTTCTTCTTCATAACTCTAGGTAAACAGTTTGTGCTGCTATTTAATGCACAGGTTAAGTGTAGTTGCAGGCTATTATACATCATTAGAGTAAGTAATATTCAGCTGTGGAAGAAAGATGGAAGCTTTTCACTTGTAGCCACTTGGACATTTCATTTTTCATCTAGTATGCCACTGCAAAAATTAGTTGTGGCAGGCCTGATGTAATTTATAGCCTGGTACCCTGAAATTAAGCAATGAATCACACCATTTTGGCTGATTAGAGTTAATGCATTTTTCCCGATGACATATTTTGTAAAACAATGCAGTTTATTCTAAACTTTGCCTTATCAGACCTAGTAATTTCTCACGTCAACCTGTGCAATGGATCGTACCATGTACAGTGAACTCTATCACCACATTTCTTTTGGTATTGTATTGTAGTTATCTTCCAGTTTAAAGGGACAGCCTTCCCTTTCTTTCCTAATTTTCTCACTAGAAAATATCAACTTTTCTCTCCCTTCATCCCTCACTCTCCATTCTGAAACCAGACAATTCAAAAGCAAAACACAGAGTAACACAATTCAATGCAGCTTGATTGAAAGTGCAGGGTATAATGATCAAGTGAGTAGAGACCATTGGATTGTGCCTCAGGCCTTCACACTCTGGATCTGGTCAATAACAAATTTATTACTAATCAAATCCAATAAATACAAAACAGCATACATTTATTTTTATTTGGCACCCAGCTGGTCACGGAAAAATAATAATAAAACAGGTAAGTCAGAGGCTCCCTTTCTGAGAATGTGCTGGAACTCATGCATGCGGCACTTAAAGCTCCTGTACATCAGAAGCAGATGTCCAGTTCCCAAGAAGCCTTGTTGTGTTTGTCTGATTACCAGTGGGCATTTTGTCCCGTTTGCCTGTGGAATATATTAATGGTTCCAGCTCTTGAGTTTGGAGGATTCTGTTTGCTGAGATACTTCGTGATAGGAAGAGGTATCACTGCAGAACAGGATCTATAGGTATTAGTGTCAAGAAGAATAATGTCTTCCCTGCCCTTTTTCCTGGGTTATTGCATGGGGTAAACAAAGAATGGGATGAGTTAATAGAAAACAAAGAAACTAAAGGTGTTTGGGGAGGGGAGCAGAATCAACAACATAGCTGAGACATGCGAATTTTACTGTTGCCAAAAATAATGTGCAACTATTCTTTCCCCTCAAAGCACTAACATGCATAAGAGCACAAGACATAATCATTGCAGGCATCTTACACCATGTAAAACCGACACAGACAAACAGTGCATAGCTAATGTAAAGCTGACATTCAGTATCTAGGATTTTTTTGTATTCACATATTTTTATATGTGTGTGCATGCAATTTAGCTAAAACTTCTCGTTGCTGCAATTTGTTACGCAGACACATTATGAATTACAAAGTGTATGCCAAAGATGCAAACTGAATAAAATTATTGGGAATATTTAATGATATGAAAAGTGCAGCTTGTGTTGTTTCAAAGTCAGATAGTTCAAAAATTCTTTATTTCTTAGCTGATGGAGTCCCTGTATTTTTGAACTGTCTATGGAAAGCAGCAAGAGTCTTCAACATGTAGGAGAAAAAAGCATCATACCTGCAAGACTCCAGCCTACCTTGTTCACACCCAGGATAAGAGAAAATGATTTATTATCTGTCCCTTGAATTTCTCTGAGCGTTCTGTCTAAACTTTAAAAGCAGATTACATTTGCGATTAAACCTTAACAAATGTTGTTTTAACTAGACTGCAATATATGTTATTGACAACAAGCTTTTTTCCCCCCTGAAAATAACACTGGTGCTTAGGCATGCAATTTACAAAAATGACAAGGAAGGGTGGTACTTTTCCCAAGGTGAATGTGAGTTGACTGATTAGCTGGTATTTTAACTTGGGTTCTTGCAAATTACAGACATAAGAAACCCTGCAATTTATATGTACTTTAGAAGTGAAAGCTTTAATCCCATGATTCATGAAAGTAAAGTGGTAATAATTTAAGTACCATATTTTATTTATCCCTCAGAGTTGTCAGCTGATACCAGAAGTATTCTCACTATTTTTGGGTTGCTGCCTTTGGCCACCTAATTGCTTCTTAGGAAGTAAGAGGGAAATTGCTTATATAACTACATGGATTGTCTTTGGCAACGTCAAGCCAAGGCATCAATCAGTCCATCTGGGTAAAATCACAAGCTGACTCCGATATTGCTAAATATTTATACTGTCAAATACACACAGACATCCAGATGAAAAGAGGCATTCATTAGGAATGCTCCAGCTTGTCAGTTTAAAGATGTAGATTAGAGCAAAACCTCCCACTATGATACTGAGTGCTCAGGAAAAGTCTATATTTAGCCATTCTGAGCAATAAATATCATCATATTGCCTCATTTAGGTAAATAGAGAATGAATATTGTCAAGATGATCTAGAGATAATGTAAACAGATCCCTGCTCAGAGTCTGTGTTACTAGGGTAAATTCCAGGACATTGGTGTGCTGCTGATGCTTTTCGGTTTAACCCTATTTCTTAATCGCATTCCTATCCCCTTTACATTAACAGTAAGATTTCTTTTCCTTGCAGATGAGAAGGGAAGGGGAGAGGAGGGGGTGAGATAAGGTGGGGTTTCTTTTTAAACAAAAGGTGATTTTAAATTCTAACTGAGCTATTACATTAATTAGTAGTTTTGTTCTAATATTTTCTTAGCACTGCTAAAGACTGCTGCTGCTGCTGTTGCTAGAAAATACTGATATCTGTAGCAGCGCTGAAGCTCATTCCAGAGTTTGACATGGGAACTGACAAAGCCCATCAGTCAGCAGAACATCACAGCTCTGAGGTTAAGACATGATTTCAAGAGTTCACCCAGTTAAGACTCATAGTGGAATTTCTTTTATAGCACTCTTTTTTCTGTGATAAGATGAGGCATATTGTAAGAATAAGCAATGAAAGATCAGTACTTTCATGTGACTTAAGTTACTGTCCTGCTTCAAAGTGGGTGGCTTGTCCTGAGAAATTAAGAGTAAAATTTATTCACTACATTAAAAAAAAGATAGCGGAAGGGTGTTTTTTTACTTTTTGTGGGAGGCCTGTGTCTCCCTCCAGTAGAATTAGCACCTTGGAAGTTACATACAAGGAGAGTAGTGACTGACGTCAAAGTTTTAGTTAATTACACAAGATGATTTTTTAGATTAATAATTAACATCTCTCTCTATAACTAAATATCTGTAATTAATCAGCAAATCATAATGTGGAGACTAATTAACTTCAAACTCAAATCTTAACAGAAAATCCATATTACTATCCAGCATCATTAATTACTCCAGTAATCAAAGTTACCCCTCATGGGATTTGACATAAAGCTTTGTAGGTTTATAAACCCAGCTATTATCAGAAAAAAAAAAAAAAAATTGAAAGGGGCTTCGAATAACTGATAACTAAAGTATTAGATGGGAAATTTAAACAAGTTTTCATTTTGTCTGTATTATATTATCAATAATCTACTCACTGAAGCTGGGTAAGTAACTAAGAGTGCAATTGCCTTCTCACCCTGAGAATCTGGGGGTTTTGTTGATTTTTTTTTTTCCTTTTTCTTTTGGAGTTACAGTAGTGATTTCTGTCAGAGGATTCATTTGTCAGTGTCTTTTTAAAATATGCTACACTTTCTGGTATCATTTGCTGTGATGCTATCCATGCTAGTTATCTGTTTAAGAAATGGATTAACAGTTGTTTATATCCTGGTATTAATCACAAGGAATTATCAAAAAAAAAAAAAAAAGGTTGAGCCTTAAGATACAGAAATATCTTATATCTATAGGAGCTGATTAGTCGATGTTCAGTGGGGAAAAAAAGGACAAAGTAGGGCTGTGATGCCAAAAAAACTCACCCCCAAAAAACCTTATTTTAATTAGCATGGCCATCACAGCTAGAAAGATTTGGAATGTGTTCATGTTAATTTTTAATAAACAGGAAAGTCAATAGTACCATTATAGCACACTGAAATCCCTTAGCTGTTTTTCATTTAGAAAGTTAGGCATTAAAATTGTGTCTAAAATTCACATTTCAATTATTTTATCACCTAGTCTTGTAAGTGTGCACATCCGATACTGTTCTTTTGTGTGGCAGCTGTAAAAATTGTAAGCAATTTTTACTGTCAAGAAAACTCTGAATAAATAGAGGCTGTTAACTTAGGCAGATATCTGAGGTTATTTGGTGGCAATCAAGAACTCACAGCACTTCAACTAATGGGTTATGATCAGAAACTGTTCCTAATAGCCAGCTAGACGGATCTGAATATGAAGATTTCTATAATTTTGTTGTCAGCTTGTGATGTACTCTAGTGCTAATTATTTGGAACAATTATGTTTTCCTAATAACAAAAGAAGAAGCAGTGAATTAAGCAGGCTTACCTTCAGATCTTTAGATAACAGTTTAAATGCACTTGCCATTAAGAAATAACATTTCTTTTTCCTGTATGGAACCCTAATTATTGAAGATGCTTGTCTTTTAAAATCTACTTCTACTTTTTTAAGCATGTTCAATGTGTCAGTTTACACTGATGACTTCAGTAACTAGTATTTTCTCAGTCTTAGGTTTATGCCTGTACCTCCCATAGACTGCTTACTTCATTTGGTTATTCAAAAACCATAATTAGTGCAGTAATTAACATGTGGATCCTTCAAAGGAAGACTGTTAGAATCATGGGACGTCTCTCATCATTCTTACTGATGTATAGATGATAAAAAGACTTAGGTTGAGGTGACAACAGGATTTGTATTACTGCACATTATCCAAGCTGCAGGGAAAATCAGACAGGACCGTGGTCCACGGAGTCTTTCCTTCTGAAAAAAGTAATTATCCACACTGTTTCTATAATGTAACTAGGTGTTATCCTGCATTTGCAGCTGTCAAATCATTTGTTTTAAAACCATTATTTTATACCTTATGAATACTTGAAAGTTTGGGGTTTTGCTTGTTATCTTTTAACAAATTACAGAAGTGGGGTGCAGCAAGTGCAGCAATAAAAACAACAATAATAGTAATTTATATAAGCAAAATAGATTCTTTCTTGACAGTTGATTTCAGAGATGTTTATGGAAATGTTAAGTTGATACAGTCATGAGAGTGCTTTCATAAAGAATAGGCCCAATTTCATTTTATTTATTTTCCCTGGAGAAAATATATTTGTTTGTTTGTTTAAGATTTCAGATAAGCTGAATCTGTTGCATTTTCAAGCCATAGTAAATCAGTTGTTGGTATGTGAGTCTTTGTATGGTTCACATAAATGTATTCCAGTATTTCTCTGAGATGCTTATAGCTGATGTTTTAAGCTTCGATATACAGTGTTTTAAATTAGTGCATTAAGGAAATTCACATTCCCTCATTCAGCCTTTAACTTTTTCTGTAAGTAGTGCTCCTCTTTTTCACATTCTGTGACATATGCCAGAAAAATTCAGTATTTTACCCTACAGGCAGCCCATGGGACTGGGATGAAATGGCCTCTATACATAGGGTATGACTTTATTTGCTAAAGAGGTTATTTGAAAAAGCCCTTAGGGTACTGCTGCCCTTTTGTCCCTCAAACTAGTAGGGGGAAAAATATAAAAGGAACTACACAGTAATCCCTTGTAGACAGGTGACCTTAAGCCAATTCTATACTGTAAGGTTTGTTTCGATTTAAACTCAAAACAGACAAAGGAAAAAAGCAAATTGCAGGTTTTAATGTGTTGCAGAAACATTGCCTGTTTTTTTTTCTATAATTGACTATCCAATACAGATAACTTTTACTGCAAATTCATAAAACTGAGTATTGTTCTATATAATTTAATTTAATGTTTTTAGCAAAAATAGCATTTGAGGACTGATGGAAATAAACATACCTCTGTTCATTTAAGGTGACCTGTTCAGGATTGCATGTTCTTTATAACTATTTACATCCTGCAAGTACAGCCACACATAATTAAGCAAAAGTATACAGACTTTTGCTTTCTGATTTCATTATTAATATACTAAAAATTAGTCAACTTTAGGACTCAATGAAAAAATCAGCAATCACTTTGTCCTTTGAAGTTCTTTTTTCTGTTTGTTCTTAAGAGTTGGCCATTGATTGATGTTAACAGTGCTGTCGTCAAACGAGATGTTATCACAGCGTCATGGTCCCACTGCACGTGCACTGTTTGGTGGTGTTGTGGTTGGTATTTAAACCTGTGTTCATCAACAACAGTTTTACAATGAATGGCACAATATTATTTTTTATGTAATGCAATCAGGTGTTATAAGGTATGTACCATCCCCGTTCAATCCTGCTTTTCAATAGTCAGTCTTCAAAACGCCATTATAGATTATGAACAGCAGCTCTGAACCCGCTTCAGGATAGCCTCTCATAAGTCACAGGTGTGACATCACTGAGCACTGTAATTAATGGGTGTTATGCCACTCCCGTGACTTATGAGTTTTTCAGAGGCTTTTAATTACTTTCAAGTTTAAGGCGTTCTGGCAGAATTTTGAAGGAACTCCAGTGGCAGCCTATTCTGAATGAAGCTGTTCTAGCAACATTTGGAAAATGAGCAACTCTGGTGGTTGAAGGAAAATGTTTCAGCCGTTCTTCACGCCTGGTAGTCCAGAGGGAGCTTAAAGGAAACAGCTTCTGTCGACTGCTGCAGGCATGTAGTGTAGTTACTGTGTTCCCTTTCTGCATTGGGGGAGGAGCTGTGAAAATTGTGGTCAAATCCACATATTATATAAAGTAAAAGAGAGAAAAACATCTGAAAAGTCAAGAATGGCTTGAAGGGTTATTATGATGTCATCAACCTGATTTTAGGTATAGAAAAACTATTGTTTCACATGTGAGTGCAGACTTCACGTAACTGGTAGAATAGAAATCGAAAAGAAGAAATGCCATCATTCATTACCTATCAAGAATACGTTGTAAATGATCACCACTTAATCAGCATTTAAAACAGTATTCTTTAGTTTCAGTGCCAAAATCAGAAGAACTGCACCCCTTATACGCACATACACACACCACGGTGTACATATCATAATATTAAGTTAACTCAGGTGTAAAGCTTTTTTTCTCTAAACAGCTGAAGCTTCATGTCATTGTTTATGTGCACAAAACCCACATATTTCTCCATATGTTGGCACCATATTGGTGTTATCACCATAGCGTTCCCTCCTCTTCAGATGATCTTTTGTAAAAACATTTGTTTTTGTGAGGCAAATAAAATATAGTAAATGTAAACCAATTATTTAACCAAATTACTTTGATCGTGGGAAACTGACAATTAGTGTTACAGCTTCTCAGCAGTGAAATCCACACAATAGAGCAGACTGTGATATTCTGTACTGCAGTGTAAGTCGATGTAGTGCATTTATTCTGTGTAGCAAGCTGTGAGAGAGGAAGAGAGAAGTGCAGGAGACGAGCAAAGTCCATCTTGATCAACTATTATTCTATATTTGTGCTATATGTTGTGAGTTGTTTAGTTTTTCTAATTGCTTGTTAATATATTGGGACAGCTCTTCGCAGCAACCTTGATGACTGATGTTGACACTTACAGCATGTCGTGAGTATGAGATGTTCATCTAATAAATCAATGAGTTAGAGACGTGCCAAACTACCATTTGTAATTTTGATTTCTAGTAAATGCTGTTGATGAAGAGGTTAGTTTGGTTACCTGTAATGATTTCCCATTTTAATAATTTCACCTTTTGCACATGAATTGGGGGGGGAAGTATTTAAATTATATGCGCCGGTACACCCACATGATTTGGGTTTATTCTCAAACCTTGAATGCATCAGCCCTTCCATGAAATAGCTTTGAGCTAGGAGAGCATTCTGGGTATTGTCATGCAAATGAGGCCACCAAACATACCACTTTGCTTCAAAATTGCTCTGCAGTGACAAGTAGCTTTTGAAACTGGAGCAGAGTTTTCTGAGCTAAGTGGGCAACCCTATCTATCCTCTGAGATCCACTTTCTAAAGTAAGTGCCTACATATGAAGTCCTAATTCCACATCTGAGTGCTCAGATTGGCACTTATTGCATACCCATACATCTCCGTCTGGGTTTAACCAGGCCAGTCTCATTCTAATGCAGATTAAGGTGGTCCTTTGTCCTTGTGTATTGTCTTTCTCCCACATTCATACAATAAAAAAACACCAGAAGATGCACATAGCATGGAGAAGTTGAATTTGATCTGGTATTGAGAACCTCTTAAAGCCAAGGTTTTGTGATATATCACTTCAACCAGTAGAAATTTTAATTAATGCTACAGCAACCCTCAAGAACTTAGCCAATAGGTCAGGAGGAAAAAAAAGTCCTCACCTGCCTCATAGTTCACAGAATACAACTGTAATCAAAAGCTATTTCAGTCTAGTTTTGGGACCAGCTGATTGATAAGAAAATGTGACATACATTTTTCTCTCTTTTTGTAACAAAATGAGTCCATCCCAAATACTATTTCGACTGTGCTATAAAAAGGTTGTGGAAAGAGCAGCAGAGTTAAACGTAGTGACCATCCCAAGCGATTCAGGACTAGGTCATCATCCTAACACCAGTTGGAAGCCAGAATGGATTTCAGAGCACTGGCATTAAATGATAAAGAATGAGAAGAATCCAGATTTTATTTTTGCTTTAATCCAAAACTGTATTAATTGCATTGTGAGTCGGTGGGAATTTTGTCCAACCTGAATGTAGGCACAATTTTACTGTTAACCTCTGAGCAGTATTGTTCCGTGTGCCATGCATTGGAGGTTACAAAGCCATAGAAATAAATCATAGGTCCATCGTAGGAATGGAAGTACTTGATCTACTGGTCAGGTAAGGATTTTTAGAAGCTGATGGAGACAGTGAGTCCTGGATAGCTGCAATTCTAGAACAGTCAGACTTCTCAGTTCCCTTGTGGCCTAGGGTCAGCTACATTGTCTGTGTGGTGTTGCATGTTGCCTCATAGAAATAGCTAATGTTTTTTTACATTTGGGTATATAATTCTAGGCATTAACATTTGAAAAGGTAGATCTTAAGGACTTCACAGCTAGTTTGATCTTTTCAGTGATATATCTCTATCCTCAGAAGTAGGAGCTTTCCTGAGAAGACTGGTTAAATTTATGGAGATGATTGCTTTCAAAGTTGAGTTTTCTAGTGTTTGCTGCACATTTAGGTGGTACCTCAGCTGTAGGAACAAAACTGCCCTCGAACCATCGCAACATATAATTGTCTAAATATTTTGGGTTAACGTACCTTATGTTGGTGTGAATGGATTCATTAAAAAAAGAGAAACAAGAGGATGTTGAGAAAGAGCTATTGCAGTTGCCCTTAATTTTGTTGTTGTTGTTGTTGTGTTCTAGCTGCATTATTTTCCAACCTCTTTTGGAGTGATTATTTAAGTAAAACTAGGTGTTACATTTCCTTTTATTACAAATGCTATTACAAATGCCATCTGCTATTGGAACAGATCATGATGCAGCAAAGAACTTTTTATACTGCATAGACTGTGCAGCAAAATAGTGCTTTATCAGCATTACATGCCTCAGTGAGGAATGTTTTGCTGTTTTAAATCTTATCATTATGAGAAGAATTTATTATCTAGATACAGAGATTTTACTGGAAACTATTGAGCTAAGGCTGTTGTCATCTAACTGAAAATGAAAACGTGTTCATGATAATTAGACAAGAGGGATTAATGAAAAACCTACAATATATATACTGTTTACATGCAACTTCAGAGATCTACTTTATCAGTTAGGACATGGTTGCATCCCAGAAATAATGGCCAATCCTTTGCCCTTCTGCACTTAGACTCCCTATCTGCAAACATGATGCAAAGTGAAGGTGGTTGAGGTTTCGTAAAAATGAAGCACATGGTGTGACAGGCCCATCTGTGCCAGCTTTATAAAACAAAAGTGCCCAATATGATCATCCTTGCCTTTTGTTCCACAATGCTATTCAGGCTGCAGTTTTATGAATGCTTGCCGGTAGAGACCGCAAACCTCTATTTGTCTGACTGCTCCCTCTCCGGTGTTGTCAGTTCTCAGTTGCACTGCTAGCTTCCCTGCCCCCACAATTTCCTCGCTTTACCTGGCCCTTTTTCCCAGGCAAATCCGAGGTAGAACCTCCTAGCAATTTTCCAAGGTTCTGGGCTCGAAGACTAAACTAATTTATTTTTGAATTGCAGATCAAACATAAATTGCAAAGAAGCATTTAATCAGTTAGGAGAAGCAAGGGTACGGCTTGTTTAAGTCCCAGAATCCATAAACCTGTAATGATTTTATTATATTGGTGTCAGTTTTCATTATTTTCATAAATGGGTGTTCCCTGCTTAATGCACAATATTTGCATCAGATGAACCAACGAGTTTAAACATGGTTTGTTTTAATGCTTTGTGAATTTGCATTCAAATTCATCAGAAGTAATTCTATTTGAAATCACACAGGGCTAAACACAATGGTTGTAAATCCATTTGAATTGAGATGCCAGAATCAGCCCATTAATCTACAAATCTACAATATAATTTTTGTATGGTTGGTGGGCTTTTGTTCCGTTTTTTCGTGATGAGGGAGAGGGGATACCAAGTGCGTGTGTGGGAGGGAAATGACCAAGGAGGCTGTGATAAATTGACCAAGTGGGAGTATAGCTTTCTTAGGGAAACTGGCCTGCGAAAGGAACATATGAAAGGCCAGAGACCATGTTTTGAGTGTGTCTGTCACTGCCACTTGAGGTAGTTGCATGAGGAGAAAGGAAATCTCAAAGATAAGCAAGTTTCCTAATATTTAGAAGATATTTAGGAGATAGAGATTGGCGTCAGCACCTTCCATTGGTCTTCAGAGTACCAGAACTTCGAGCAGCTCTATAGCCTGAATTTATTATTTTAGATCCTCTTGCTAAACACTCTGTTGTCTTGGATTTTTCTGTGTTCTATTCTTAAAAGGGGATGAATAAATCCAGCAAGGTTCAACTCCAACAGAAACAGGCTCTTTTTGGGAGGAGCGGAGGGAGCTATATTGTAGGAAATAATGCTTTATTTCTTGTTAGCTGCAGAAGAAATCTGTGTCTCTTTTAGTGCCTAGAGAATAGTTTTAATCCCCATGTTCTTAAGTAGACTGAATCATCTGCAAATAAGGTGTTTGTTTAAGCTGATAATTACCAGATTTGAAGATGAATATATCGTTGTCTGTGAGTGCAAAAGCATGTACGTATGAGAAGCATTACTCTCTAAGAAGAAAGGTTTGTCAACAACATTTTCCACACTACACATTCTTCTTAAATGTATCAATGAAGATTTTATAAAACTAAAAAAAAAAAAAAAAAAGAAATAATATATATAAAAGATACAAAAATGTATAGTTCTCCATAATGTACTTTAGCCCTTTAGAAGAAATGTCTTTATTCATTTATTTGAATAGGTGACAACTCAAAATGGAATTCAGCTGATACTTCTGTACATGTTCGTGCAGTCATTTTGCTTAGTTAGAAGCAGGCTGAAATCAGTCTGAGAGAGATGTATTTGGCTGAGGGCAAAAGTGATTTTTAGCTAAGTTTGTGTCTGCCTTCCTCTGGGAACTAGCAGTCCCAGTTTGGCCAGCAGTCCTAGTTTGTGAAGCTGAAATTAAGGAATCTATGTTGCTATTTTGAGTGGCTTAGACTGGGGCTAACTCAGGGTCCAACACAGAAAAGCATTTAAGCCTATGCTTACCATTAGGTATATGCTTAATTCTCAAAAGTCTAACTACAGGCCTCTTCTTACGTACTTGCAAGAACTGCAATGATCAAGAAGTCTGCCATCTGACATCTGTGAAATGAGCTGGTAGACTTGAGTCTTTCTCATAATGAACCAGTTTCCATCTCATAAAATTCTGTAATTGCAGATGGTATCAGTGGACACCTATGACAATCTCAGCAGAGATTGCAGCCCGGCATTCCTCATTATAGGATACATGGACACTGAACTCCTCTCTGCTCATGAGCATGGGGTTGATTCATTGACAGGGCATTATCAGGAAAATTGCAATGATGTGGCTAGGGCTTTGCGGTGGGTAAATGGAGTACCTCAACTCTTGGAGTTGACAATAGGCTCTCCTAAGAAATGATAATACTGTGATTAAGGCATAAAGCTGGAACTCAGCACACCTGGGAATTCTTATGTGACCCTGGCAACGCACTTCTTGTTTTTCACTTCTCTGCTTTAAAACTTAGAATAATGCTTTTGTCATTTTATGATGTTATTTAGTGATAAATATATTACCAAGTTTTGAGCAATTCAGGAGGCACAGTTTTAGAAGCACATGGGTAGATAAATGCCATTAGATTTTAAATGTGTTCTGTTCAGTTTGCACTTATGTGTTCTTGTGCCTAGCACTAGTGGAAAGCAGGTCAATTTTGCTTTGCTTCCTACTTCTGCATTGAGGAAATCAGCTTTAGGCACAGAGATATAAAAATCTTGTATAAAATTCACTTTATTCTGAAAGAGACCCTAAAAAAAATAACATGAAAAAAAAAACAAAACAAAACAAAACCAACATTATTTTTGGACTTCTTTTAGCTCATTCTTTTAGTGATATAATTTCTGTTCTGTGTACATTTTGAAATGCATATTTTCTTTTTCTGAAGAAAATAATACAATTCAAATAGCCTTAGAGTCTTTTTATTTCAGTAGTAGCACTTGAATTATGTTTTAAGGGTGCTTAAGACACGCTTAAATAAATGGTGATCCTGAATGGGTTTTAGAGCACTGGAACACATACCAAAAATTATAGCTACAAAATCTGTTAGTAAGCCTGACCTGAGACTTGTAGCAGCTGTTTCAACCTATGATGCCATTGGCTGTTCTGAAGCTCCTTAATCTGCACATATTTGAAATAACAAACCACGAGTCCTGCGCGATTTGTCTGTCACATGCCAGAATTTAGGAAACTAAACTACAGTAGCTGGAAAAAGAGTAAAAAGTATTAAAAAAGAGTGGTAGCTGAAATAAGAACCTTTTAATGAAAGTGTCAGCAGGAGCTGTTGGTTTCTTAGTGGTTTTGAAAATCAGATCTCCCAGATATCCAGCTCCAGCCTTCTGGGTTGGTATTTTTTGGTGGGGGTGTTATCTGGCCTCTGTCTTGTCACATATCACAAGCTTTAATGCTTTCACAGAAATGATCATGACTTCCTCTGAAATTTTGTCTACTGTAATAAAAGTGAACTAAGTTCCAGCAAAAGTGTTAAGGCTCCACTTAGGTTAAAACTTATGATGCTTTACCAGGTCCTACGTAACAGCAGAATAAGGACGGTGCTCACTGCACTGTGCATCATGCTACAGACAAGTGTACTAGGAACCATGATGTTTTTAAATTACTTGTCATCGTCTAGTTATCATGGTTTTAAGCATTACTTGGCTTCAGTTTGAGACAGATATAGATAATAAGTCTTTGAAAAAGTGCTATCAGAATTAAGAGCTAAGTGGCATTTAAAATATTTTAGACAAATGTGATCACTAATTAATTTTAAAATATTCCCTCTTTTTGTAGTCTAAATTGGGTCTCAGGAAGGAAAAAAATAAGATCTAATGAAATAACCTGACAGGGTTGCAGGGGTTGTTTACTAGTCCATATTTGACTAGGATTCATGCTCTATATGATTGGCAGTCACTGCAAATTCTTTGGCTTTTTAAGACTTAAGGCGCCACAGTCTTGGATGAACTTTAGTTCAGAATAGAATTGTTTACAAACGTAACTAAGTAGTTACTGCAGAATCTCATGCTACATTTCACTGAACTGTTCTGAGATAATATGGGTTTGCGGTATAAATGGGGATGAGTTGGGTTAAATCATACTCTCAACTACTGTACCTTCTATTTATTCCATCTGGGAGCTTTGTCACCCTGTCACCTGGAAGTGGACAAGGTAGCTGAATTGTCTTTCCATTGCTCATCATGTCTAACCATCTTCCTGCAGTATGACGTGAATATTCTAGTCTTTCATTAAAATCAGATTATTCTTATCCAATAGAGACAAAAATTTTCTTCCCTCTCCAACGTTTGCAGATTATGTAGCCAGAGTATATGCAATTCAATATTTCCATTCAAATCAGCCTTCTAAGTCATTCTTATTTCACTATTCTGAATATTCTTTAGTCAAGATCTCTCCCCAAGAGAGGTCAAGATACAATTTAGTTGTATCCATACTAGAACAATGTGAAGCAGACGTGGCTTTGAATGTGCAATTAAAATTTGCTTTGGCCTGTTTTCTTTTCCTATTTTACATTTTATAAACTCACATGTAATTTGATGAACACTGTCATTCTTTAAATTTCTTCAGCATTACAGTTCTCAAGGGACTTCTCTCTGATTGAATATCATTTTTGCATATTTACTTTCTGCACAAGTGCTAGTGTGCAGTAGCATAAGTTGAATCTTGCATATTTTCATATTTACTTATGTTACATCTGGTTTTTCTTTGTATTGATGTTAACGCTTTCTTCCAATTTACTATTAACTCCATATGCCATCTAAAAGCTGTTGATTTCTACCTCTAGCTAACCAACAATTTGTCAACAGAATAGTATGGAAATTCTGCAGCTTTTGAACACATGACTTTGCAGCCAAGTGGAAGCAACTTGAGCAAGGAGATTCTGAGCATTTTGGTAGAGCTGCAGTGCAACAGTTTACTTTGCACTTCCCATGCAGTCCAGGTATACAGACCATCTTGCAGTTCCAGCTGTGCTCAGCAATGGCTCAGAAAGCATCAGCTTTAGTGTCTCCTGTCTTGTTCTATCTACTTAATGCCTAGTGCTCCCTAAAGCTGGAGGTAGAAGACAGTGCATTTAAGTGCTACTGAGAATATATTTCTGTCAGCAGAAGGGTCAATTATGTGAACAGCTCTTCCTTTGAAGATATTATGGAAACATACTGCTTTCATCCTTCAGCAGGGGTGAATCATGAAAAGAAGACTTTGTCACAAATGCGACCCTCGAAAGTGGTATAAAAGAGTTACACATCTCTCCAGCCTCTATTTACCGAACCACCTCCCAGAACCAGCATGTACCCCTGCTGCACACTTTCTAAGTAAACCTATTGTTACTGTGACACTCTGAGCTTAAAAATCAGCATATATTTTGACACTCATCATTTTGGGCCCTATAAGTCTTGATGCCGTCAGAGCCTCAGGAGAAATGAGGGGCCAGCAAAGGGGAAGGCCTGTGCATTGGAACTGTACCACCTCTAACTAGCCCTGTTCCCTCCTCCTCAGATGTTGTTTCCCTTACACTGAGACTGGCTTTTGGGATGGGAAATCTGATGTCAGAAGTTTGGGAACTGCCTTCACAATCAATTCACTTTTATCTTATGCTCTGTGCCAAATACAGCTGTACTGGTGGCTGGTCCTCTGTTGTGGTTACACATGTAAGGCTGAAGCATCTAATCATGCTGGGGGTTTTTTCCAAAACACAGGTTGGCATGACCTGCAGCTTTCAGACTAAATGGTGCTCCTTTCAGACTAAATGGTGCTCCTTTCAGACTATGGTGCTCCTTTCCAGTTGTAGACCTATTGTGAAAATATATAAATATTATTTGCCATTGGCGTTAAACTTGATGCTATAAAAGCAAAGGAATAGATCTCTCTCCACTGAAAACCTGTAAAGTGAAAACTACAAAACAAAATCTTGTTCTCTTCTGAAACTGGTTGTAATGCTCTCTTCCTCTCGTTGTACCAGACTCTATCTCTTGACTAAATGTGTGTCACTCCTCCACTTTCCTATATTCCCAAGCAGGTGAGAGACAAAAAGCAAGATATCAACTGTATGTCGGTGCCTAGATAAAAAGGTGCAAAATTAGGTTATGAAGCTTGTCCTCTCTAGCAAAATCAGCTGATCTCATATTGGTCCAGCATAGCTCCTTCTTTCTGGCAGTTTATTGCTTCTAATCATATGAATCAGGACTCGTTCCAGTATGATTTTGATGAAGTCCACAAAAGAGTACACTCATCTCCTCCAATGCTTGGGATACTGAAACAGAACATTTTTTTCCGAGATAAGATAATGCATTAATTGCTTTACTTATTAGATGAGCATTAGCTTTTGATATAAGCCATTCCATAGACTCCTGACACTTTGCATGCTGAGCAGTCCTGTCCTTGAAGTTACTGTAGTGCACAATGATCAGAACTTATTGCTGATGTTTTGTTAGCATTTACTAGCAGCATCTTGGCAGAGGGTGACCTCTAGTACTGTCTCTAAACATTTTCAATTTACAGACTCAAGAATTTTTGCGGCCTTTGCCTCTCATTCTTTTGAGGAGGTCAGCCCTTTATGAATTTGCCACAAGAAAGAAGTTCAAAATACCCTATATACTTAAACAGCTTAACAGGAATATAGCCACAATGAACGCACAACATAGAATTCATTTTAATATTTATAGAAGAAATTCATGTTGTTTTAAGTGTACAGAAGCAGCTGCTGTCATTTGGCTATGAGCAGATGTTAGACCTCCGAAAGCTTCGCTGATAATTAAAATACTAACAGTTAGTGTTTTACCCCAGCTGCAGGTTCTGTTTACTGTAAATTTGATTTTAATGGTGCCTCTGTGCAGTTATTGAATAGAGGTTTGTTTTCTACTATACATGCAAAAGTGTCTACAATGAAGACAAATGGTTATTTCTCATAATTTACTCTGGAAAGATATGAATATACACTGTAACGTAGTTGAGTTTCTAAATGAAATACAGATATGACTATCACATTTGAAATGATAGTCTTTGCTGTCTTAACTAACAAAAAGAACTAGGGAAACCAGTAGTTATTCCCAAGCATTCCCCCTAAAAACTGCTGTGCTTTTCAAATGGGTTGAGACGTGCCCTCAAGCAAAGAACAGGTGCTTCTTTTTACTCAAAGGGTGCATAAATCAGAATAGATAAATACAGAGAATCGTGATACTTGTGTTTGATAGGTATGCCGAAGAATATAATTTCTGCTTGATCGTTTAATAACATGATGTTTTATTTTAGGTATCTCTTACAAGTGTCTGTTCTCTTTAGTGCGTATATGTACATCTAACATTGGGGAAGGCCAGCCATTTTCAGAATTGTTAATCCCAAGGGCCTGATTATGCAAACACAATGCATAATGCAAGCTACCATGTTTAGTCCCTTTGAGACTATTGAGGCTAACTATGGCAGTAAGCAGTACTCTTGATAAATAAATGTTTATAAGACCAGGATCTAAATTTATGCATTCTTGAAAAACAGAAACTCTTGCTGAGATAATAATGACAAAACAGATTTTTTTTTTTTTTTTTGACAAAGCCATTACTGTCTGGGACGAGACCTATTTCAGAAATCCAGATGATTTTCTTTATGAGCAGAGCTTGTGGTTTGTTTTTTTTTTCTCTGATTTGTAGTTTCCCTAATACACATATAAGTGTTCAGATTATTTTTTGTATTACGCTATATGTTCTCTCTGCCTAGGAAACAGAAATCTCTGGTTTTACCAAGCACAAACAGAACCCCTTGAAATTGGGATTCTGATTTAGAAGTGCTAAAAATGCACTTTACAGTTGCACTGCAGGGGATAAAACAGAAAGAGTGCATCCATGTATCATCAATGTCAGTTGTTCCAAACGGAGGGCCAGAGTACCCTTTGAAGCTGGACTGCCAAGAAATGTCCAGGCTGGCTATCCTCATCTCAAGCTGCTAAATTGCACTGGAAGAGATAGCTGAAACACTCCAAATACATTCCTGATGCTGCTTGCCTGTATAGGTAATTGCTGTATATGCCACAGTGAGGTTTTTGCTCACACGTCAGAGTTGAGAAGAGAAGCTGTCGTGGTGGTAAACAGGTAAAGAGAAGAAGTGGTTTACAAAAAAACTGGCTACTGTGCAGCTTAGGCAGTTGTAGATTCTGCACATTAACACTGTACGTGTTTGCCACCATCAGTGGGAATTTTTGTGTATATACGTTTCATTTGCACAGCTTCTGTAACACTGGGCTCTATAGTCATTCTTGACCTTGAGTGCAGGAAAAGAGAAACTGAAATTTTTCCAGAGAAGGCCTTTTCCCAAAGGTTAATTGGACACTGGAGGGAAATGAAACCAAACCAAACAAACTGCCTAAACACCTTACCTGAATGGCTTGGCTATTTATTTTGCTGTTTGTTTTTTCTTTTGCGTCTTTTTGTGGCTGTTGTCATAGTTCTGTACGGTGTGGAAGGTAAAAATGGCAAGCAGGAAATTTCAGTCTGTTTTTCGAAAGAAAAAAATATTACAAAAGTACTTTCTTTTGCATTTTAAGAAAGCTAAAGGATATCTACTGCTTTTTAAGGTACTTGGAACGTTAAAACTTCATCCTTTATTCAAGCAGTTCTTAGAAGACCTTGAAGTTTACAAACATGATTGAGTGGTTAAGGACAAAGCTAGCTAGAAACTAAGGATGTTTTGAGTTTCAGCATTGAAACATGACATTACTGTATTTTTAAATGTAAAATAAATATGAAGATTGTCTGGGAAGTGTGTGGGGGAGGTGTTTGTTTAATTTTCTTTTTACAATAATAATATATTGAAAGAAACAAAAGCCTTGCTGGCTTGGTATCTTTTGAGATTTATGTACTTTACATCAATGGTGGATTTTTTTTTTTTTTTTTTTACGTCTCTTAGGGAGAGGGTAAATTCTCCTATAGGTATACTTATTTGTACTGCTTTACAAATATTTTCTGCCTTTGCAGACATAATAGTTGTAACAAGGGCAATTTTGGGTTGCTGATTTATTTCACATCTCGGTTTGACCCATCGTATTTTCTTTCCTTCAGCAGAAGACATGAAAGAGCCTTCACAACCTCTTATTTAGTAGCTTAACTAGCTGGTTTAAAAAATGCTGGCCCATGCATTGCTTGCACATAAAAGCCTTACAAATGATAAAGAATAGTTTTTACTATGGTCAAGGAACAGAGATCTGAAAAATGCATCCTATTATTATGGCCTCTGAAAATCCAGGTAATCCCAAACTTATGACATTATGCCACAGTTCTTAGACTGCACTTCATTAATTGAAATAAAGATCATTACAAAAAAAATAATTGATAGGAAAAGGAGCAGAAACTTGTAGCTTGATGAAGGCATAAGTTATTACCTTATGAATTTGAATGGTGGACTTACTGTACCATTCAAAATATTGTGCTGCCATGTAGACAATAACTTTTAAAGAAAATCAGTTGCTCATTCAAGTGATTCTAGACATAAGTTGAATTTTTTTGTATCTTTTAAATTCCTTAAAGATTGTATTTAATTGAAAGAAAAGATATTTCCTTGCGTTCATATTATTTAATATTCATTGCATTTTAATGGATACAAAATATTTGTTTATGTCAATAAATAACATACCTAATCACCAAAGTATGAAAAATGAAGTGTTGCTGAATAGGGGGCTATAAATCAGGCCTCCTAGAACTTCTGCAGAAAAGGAAAAATAGCTGTTTTAAGCTTGCTGTGTAAATGCAGATCATTTCCATCGTCATAATAGATTATTTCATTTATGACTTACTGCTTTGTCCTAAAGGTGCTCCTTGTGAAGGATGTCCTCAGCCCAGCCTCACCACACACAACCGCTTGCTACAAGTTTTGGGGAAGGATTAGAATTCTAAAGAGGCTGCTGGCTGAGAGCAAAGTGGTGCTTTACATATAATATTAGCCCAGACCTTCCTAACGCATTACGCGTTCCTTTCTGAGACAAGTCTCCTTAATGCCATCTTTATCTGCTACACGATGCATGAAATCTACTTTCTGTTTTAGAACTGCGGCTGACCCCCGACCCCATGAGTGGCGCCACAATGTGACCTTTCTATTGTCATCAGCTTTCATTCTCCTGAAAATTCTATGAATTTTTATTACAAGTTTTTTTAAACCAAGCTGAGGCCTCAACAAATTACTTGACACAGATGAGATGAAGTTGTTGAAGTAGTGTTAGATAAGTTTTACAGCCAGCATGTGTGCTGCTGAACAGTACAAAGCCAGTGTCCTACAATGTCATACACCAGTAACTGCTGAGCCTACTATTGGATAAATACATCATTTTATGGAACATTGATTGTTCTATAAACCCAATGGAGTATTATGCTCTATGATCAAACCATTTAGATTGTGTGTAGAGCACAGAAAATGCCATATTCAGGATGGTACTAAAAGTGCCATTTGTGTATTTTATGGATGTCATTACGGGGGAAACTTCTCTCTGTAGGCCCTGTTTACTGCAAAATTTTTTAGTCTGTAATGACATTTTTCATTCACAACGTATGCCTTCAAGAGAGGGGGCCCTTGTTTTATTTGTTTCATTCGAGTTTACTGCACAAATCCTGTACATTTTAATTAAATGTAAGCTTAACAAAAGAATAAGGTATTTATTCTGTGGGGAACAAATGATGACAGTAACAAAAGAATAAAACAGACACACAAAAGGAAGTCAGGTATTGAGTAAGAGAGAAGGGAAAAAGGTACTAAACCCTATTTGTAGTTTCCCAGAAGCACATTAAACATCAAAGCATTTCTTTTAGCCCTATTTCAGGAGTTTGTGGTCTCAGAGAATTAAAATAACCTGTGAATATGGATTTAATGTCTAAAATATCCTGACATTTTCAAATAAAAAACTAACAGTCACTCAGGACTCCAACTGATAAATAATGGCTTTGCTGAAATGACAGACTTCTTGGAAAGAAACCAATTCTGTGATCATTGCACCCCTAGATATGAAACACCTCCTTACAAATTGTCTGAGTATGAGCTCTCGTATCATTATATTTTGTCATTTTAATGCCTGTTTGTGTATCTTTTTAATTTGCCGTGACATGCAATCAGCAACAAGTCCACTTTTCCTAATATTAATGTGGGCTTGTATTGCAGCTTATGTTTGCCATGTCAGCCAACACTTACCCCTTCTCTTTACCCATTTTGAAGAGGGGGTGAGAGGCAGGCTGAATTTACTGGGACAACATGATTTGTTGCTACATACGGTCCAATAATGTGACATGTTTCTTAAATGCATAAAAATTCCTACAAATGTTGTGTTGGATAGCAGAGCTTCATTATAGAACTAACAGCTAAGCCTCAAAATATGTTGTTTTCTAAATATCTCCCCGACTTGGCTTTACACTGTTAAAACAAAAGAAAACCAGTAAAATCTGCAATTCATATTTACCATGAAAAATCACTAAAATTGAAGTTGATGTTCCCAGTAAATTCTTGGTCATAGTCCAGTTAAAATTTAAAGTTACAGTAGATTCACATTAGTTTAAATGACACTTGAACTTCTACACAGCTCAACATTAATTCATTATAGTTGAAATGGAAGAATCTTCAGTGGGTGAATCTTTTACAATCTGATTGAGGCTGTTACATTTTATAGGAGCCATTTTTCAAAGCAGTACTGACAGCACTCGAAGTTATTAAATTGCTGAATCAAAAGATGGACCTGCAATCGCATTTATGAACTGTGATGGAATAGCTGGGGTTGCACTGAGCTGAGGTTAAGATGTTGGTGTAGTTAAGCTTCATCACACCCCTTAGTGACAGCAGTATTTACCCATGTAGTTTACTTTAATGGTCAGGAAGTGGCTTAACTCACCTCTGGATTCAAATAGATTAAGTAAGCAGTCAGAATGGCATAATTATCAGTGCTGCGAGGGATTCACCGGATAGCTCTTCACCCAGGAGACTTCCCATTCAATTGCACAGTAAAGACTGGAGTTGCATAGATTTGCAGGCACAGCATATATTTGAGGAGATGAAAACAGGATGAATTCCCTTTTTCTTTCCCTTCCCCAGACCAGAGCTTCTCCTCAACACAGGGATACTGTGTCCCATACATAAATTACCATGATCTTAGGGGAAAGATGTCATGATTTTAGTGTGTGTGTGTGTGAAAATTATGATCGTAGAGTTATTTTGATTTTGAAATCCAGTGGAAAATGCATGATTTGTAGAGTTATTTTGATTTTGTGCCACATCACTGCCAGACTCCTCTTTTATCATGTCAACAAAGTAAGATTCCTGAGAGAATTAATTACTTCTACTCTATTATAAAATGTGGAGGAGCTAAGATAATTGTCATTTTATGTTGATTTCCCCTTCCTATTTTTCTGCTCTTTGGGGGGTCTTGTGAATGTCAGTGCCTACAGAGAGCACAGGAAAAGTGGGGATAAGAACCAGTCAGTCCACAGTAAGCTTCCTTCTTGCTTATGCCTGACAAAATGTACTTCAGTTGCATGTGCCAGATTTATCATGCAGCATCACCTGGAAACACTCTAATGGTTGAAATTGTTAATTTTCTTTTTCAAAGATAACCCGCCTTGAAAACTAAAAAGAAGAAAGCTGTATAACATCGGTTTAGAGCTGTGAAGGTGATTTGCAGCCTTTCAGCTTGACAAAATTACTTATGCACTTCACAGTACAGTTCTCCACTAGAAGACTCTTAATAGAAGAAAGGATGGTTGGATGGATGGATGGATGGATAGATAGATAGATAGATAGATAGATAGATAGATAGATAGATAGATAGATAGATAGATGGATGCCAGTATAAGAGCTCAGTCTTTTAGGCATTGATGTTACTTTGAAATATTAGTTTGATATGTGCCTTAGCATATCAAGTTGCTAGAGGCTGCAAGGGGCCAAGTACTCCATCTTGGAGTAACACAGCTTTTAAGTGTGAACTTACCTTTGAGCAAATGAGTCTGTTTTTTTTCTCTTTGTGATCAGAGCCTGACAGCTCTGTGCTTTGGGTGAAAGCAGTTAGACCAGATTTAGTATAATTTTCTTAGTCTCTTGATTTCAACCAAGTACAGTGTTCACTAGAAGTGGGTTGGAAAGTACAGTGCTAGACTGAAATTTGATTGTAAGAGTCAGATTTTTTTCCTTGTCTGTTTTATCCCAAGCAAACAATGGCATAGCTATTTGTGTTAGTGATAAGATGCTGCACCTGTTATTCCAGAGATGTGATTTCAGTTTTGTGTAGGTGAATTTAAACTGGAGCATGGGTGTGGGTAGTCTGAGCAGCATGGACTTAGTCAGCCTTCCCAAGGCTGTCATTAGACCCTCACCTCATTCCCAGTGCCCAGGACCCACTTTTCTCTCTATGTGCACTGTTTGTGGCCCAAAGCTTACTTCTCAGCACCTGCAGGAGCTGCATGGATGCTTCCAGGTGGCACTGCCACTGGAAGGCAGTGAGTGCTAGAGCTGTCCTTCCAAGGAAATCCACTAAGCTGGTGGTCAAAGCTCTCAGTTACGCCTTCCCAAAAAGACATGAGGCCATGTTTTTAGGATAGTGGGCTTGACTTTGTAACGCTGAAGCTTTATTGTTAGCGATGAAAACTGAGAAGGAAACCCTCAGTGACACAAAACCAGACCAAGCAGTTGGAATATGGAGGTTACAGGTATTATAATTTGTTCATTGATTTCATGTAGAAATAATTATAATTAAGAAGTGTAATTGAGAGTTCTCTGGATGATATTGTATTGAATATCCTGCTGAAGGTAAGAAAGCTACTGAGTCTTTTCTCCAGGTAACTAGGCTAGTGACTGAGTCAGTCAGGTGTACTGGAGACAATTCTGGGTAGGAAATGAAGGGGAAGACAATGGCATCAAACTGACAGCATGGCAATTACCTCGCCAACAAAAGAAGTGTATAGAGATGATCAGCCACAGTTTTTCATACCCAGATATGTTTAATGTAATATACGATCCTAAAATCCATTACTGAAGGACTGAAATATCACCAATAAGATCTTCCATAAAAGATGTGTTAATGGCTTTTAACTGCATACTGTATTTACTTGGGCTTTTCTATATAGGATCTTTTAAAAAACACATTTAAATTGATAATAAGCTGAAGAATTGTTAAACTCAGCAATTATTTCAACCTGTAAATATGTTATTTGGAAAACATGCAAATTGGCTTTGTTCATTTGCTCATTTTATCTGTGTTTTCTGCCAGTGAAATCTGAAAATTGTCAAGGAATTTCTTTTTCCATTCAAGCTACAATTTGTTAAAGTAATGAACTGGTATTTGCCATGATACCATGTTAACGACATATTTTATCTTGTAGGCATTGTGTCCAAGTCCTATGAGTGCCGACTGAAGGGGCAAGGAGCAACCTTTGTGGAAACTACGAGTCCTTTTACCGCAGCAGCGCTGGGAGAGGTTTCTCCAGTTAAGGAGAAGGTCTTTCGGGGCAGTAGAAGACAGCCACAGTCACCTGAGGAAGTTCAGCAATTTATTATTATTCAAGGATATGACGGCGACTTTGCCATTGATGCCTCTGTGGAGGAAACAGCAGTGGCTACCCTTCAGACATTAGCAATGGCTGGTCAGATGGCCAGGGTGGTCCATATCACAGAGGATGGGCAAGTCATAGCTACAAACCAAAACAGCTCCCACGTGAGTAGCGTGGTTCCAGGGCAGATACTTACAGAGCAGTTAGCAGATGGTGCAACACAGGTGGTAGTGGTGGAAGGAACAGGAGCTGATATGGAGGAGGCCGTTCAAATAGATGCGGTTCCTGACTCCAGTAGCACTGTACTGCAGCAGATAATGCAACAAGAAGTTTTAGATGCTTCTGAAGCTACAGTCCATCCTCCGGAATCCTCCTCAGCCTTAGATGCCCTGCTTTGTGCTGTAACAGAGCTGGGTGAAGCGGAAAACAAATCTGGACTCCTTGACAGAAGCAGGTCTAGTCACAAAGATTTCTTGCAAATGCCAAACCCTGAGATGCCCAGTGTCCCCAGTGATGCAGAGGGACAAGAAATACAAATGTTCCACGAAGTTCAGGAGACTCAGGAAGACACCAAACCTATGGAAGTAGTGACACGGGTCATGCACCCATCGGCTATAATTGCATCTCAGGAGAGAGCTCAGGCTGCCTTCAAGAATATGGTCCAAGGAGTATTACAGTTTGCTGTGTGCGATACAGCTGCAGCCGACCAGCTGATGAAAGAAGGTGTCACTCAGGTCATTGTAAATGAGGAAGGGACTGTGCATATGGTAGCTGGAGAAGGCTCTCAGATAATTATGCAGGAAGCTGGTAGCCACACGCTCAGTGTCCAAAGTGAACACATGGATTTAGTTGAGTCGGATGGGGAAATATCACAGATTATTGTCACTGAAGAATTAGCTCAAGCCATGGCTCAGGGCTCTGATGGTGACTTCTCTGAAGGTGCAACCCACTACATCGTCACAGAATTGCCACCAGACATGCAGGATGAGCCTGGTGTGTACTCACATGCTGTGATAGAATCAGCTGGGTCTCAAGACATTTTGCAGGCCGGTACTGCTCTAAAAGCAGAAGCCGTAGCCCCTGATAGAACAAGAGAACAGTTGGCAAGCATGGTCATTTATACAGAGGGTGGCTCACAGGTAATCCAAGGTCAGAGAGATTATAACAAAGTACAGGAAGCATGAAGAGCTTCGCCTCATAGGCTGGATGTAAGGCAAAGTTGGATATTACCGGAATCATGGAGGCACTGCGTTC